>NC_056743.1:651230466-651337980 GCF_019279795.1 Protopterus annectens
AACAAAGTTTGCTGATGACTGCATACTGGGCGCAATCATTGAAACCCCTAGCAATGTCAGCATCCTGCAAGAAGGTCTTACGCAGACTAATGACTGGTGCCAAAATCGCGGTCTTAAGCTTGATGAAAAAAAATGCATTATCATTCCCTTCGGCAAGGGTGATGTTCTTTCAAACTACCACATCAATAGCAATAACTTAAGCACGCAGTCAGTGGTGACAGATCTGGGCATACAGATTGACAGCAACTTTAACTTTGATCACCATGTCTCCACAGTGGTAAGAAGGGCATTTTAGATTGCTCATCTCATAAGTAAGGGCATTGTCTCCAGAAAAACCCACCTGTACTCTTCCCTCATCAGGCGAATAATAGAGTACAATGCTTCCTTTGGTATGTTCCTTTTAAAACACCTGCAGCAACCAGAGAGATGACAAAGGTCCCTTACAAAGAAAATGTAGGGTCTTCAAGATCAGTCTTATGTGGATAGATTGAAATCATTGTCATTTTACTCTGTGTCATACAGACTGATCAGATGCGACCTGTGCCTTGCATACAGTGCAATATCTGACCCAGCTTTAATGGAAATACGGCACATTCGCAAGTCAAATGGCACATGGGTCACTTGCTCAACGGACCTTAAACTGGTATGTGATATCAACAAGAACTTGCTGGAGAGAGATTTGTCTCACAGAAGTTGCCCCACCTTTGGAACAAGCTTCCTATTCATGTTAAACATAACCCCTTGTTAGCTCTATTTAACTGTAATTTCGACAATTTGATGGGTAGCTTAAAATCTACCCTCTGGGGTTCCACCTGTGTCTCTCTTGGACAGGGGAAATAGGTGCTGATTTTATTGTCTGCTTGAGCCAGACAACCTTTGGAACATGGGTTGAACTTGGCTAAGTTTGTAATGGCCCTGGGGCTGTTAGGCTAGTAACCTCCTGTGATCCGGTGATAAAACTAGAAAACTTAATCCTGATTGTATGTTTCCTACTGAATATAGATTTTTGACACAATATATGAAAATATTTCTAAAGCATTATAGTTTAGCAATATTAGGTGGCCTAATAGTATTAGCAGTAAAGCTGTTCATACTGTTCTGTTTTTAGACAGAGTTTTTTTCAACAACATTGTTCTGTACAAGCACTTTGTTGATGATATATTTTTTTAATTTGGAGGGGCGAAGCTAGTTTGTATGATATATTTTTAGAATATGTCAAGAATGTCAGCATGTGCCTAATCTGGCATGATGGTTTTAAAAGTCAATAATGTCAGCATTAGAATTAATGGACATTTTTCATGTAAATCAAAATTTGTTGCAAAAAATGCAAATATAGTAATGTTAATGTGGGAAAGAAAGTATTTGCTGAATTCTGCTTTCATTGATAAATGGATTATTTATTTACGATATATTGATGATTTATTTTTTCTATGGAAAGGAGACGAGACTGATATTAAGGATTTTATTGCGTATATGAATAGTACAACAGAATCTTTAAAATTTACTTACACTTATGACAGTAATAGTATTAACTATTTAGATGTGACTATTAGAAAAGAAAGTACATATTTTGTAAGTGACTTGTATATAAAACCAACATATAGTAATGGTTTGTTATATTTTGACAGCCATCATCCTATGCATGTTAAGAAAGGGGTTGTCAAAGGTCAACTTGTAAGGTTGGCTCATATGGTCACTAAAGAAGAGCAATTTTAAGTCAGTGTCATAAGATGTGTGATATGTTTCATTCTCAGGAATATCCATTAGAACTTATAGAGAGTATTTTCAATTAAGTAAGAACTAAAAGAGAGAAAGGCATAATTGTACCATTATTGAATTATGGCAAGAATACATCTCCATTATTGGGTCAGCAACATATTGAAAAGGCAGAAGGTAGTAAGGATTTCAAATGTTATTTTGTTACAAGATTCAGTACTGACCACCAGTTTATAGCTAATATATTGAACAAAAATTGGCACATTTTTCAGGGTGTTGAAGAAATTATTGAAAAATTGGTTTTACTATTAAGCAATTGCTGGACAATAAATGTGAACATAGTACACATAAATGTTACATGGGTATGAAAAAGTGTGTTTTTTGTCCACAATGCCCACTAGTTAAACAGATTGACCAAGTTGTCATCAATAATACCTTCATAAAAATAAGGGGTAAATATACATGTGATACATTAGGGGTAGTTTATGCTGCACTGTGTGAGGCATGCGCATGCTTCTATATAGGTAAAACTAAGAGGAAATTAAAGGAACGCATGTATGAGCATGCTAAAGATATCAAAAATAAAAACATGAACAGTGCATTATATAGGCACATTGTGAACTTCCCATCACATGGTTTTAAATTTGTAGTTATTGATAAAATACCTCAAGACCCTAGAGGTGGTCCATGGGTGGACATTTTTGGATTTTAGAGAGCTGTGTTGGCAAGTCAGATTAAATGCTCTATGCAGACCAGGCCTTAATGATGGTATTAGTTTAACTAGTTATCTAAGGCTGCGTTCATACAAAGTTTGAAAAATGTTCTATGTATTTCCTTTTTTATTTGAAAAGTTGGTGCTTGTATATGAAATGATGATTTTCAGTACATGTTTATTAATTATGCTAATTCTTTATTCTGTTTGATTAGATTTGTTTTAGAAGGGTATAGAGGGGTAGATTTAAGCATTTCTCATGGAGGTTTTTAAATATTTATCGATATTAGGATTAGCTGGGTTTCACTGGATGAATTTCATCACATGTTGTAATGAATTAGAGTATTTAAATGAGTGTTTTTGTGAGATAAAGTATTCTGATGAAGTCTAAGTTATAAACTGATGAAAGCGCTAAATAAACCTGTGTTTTACAAATTACAAGGTGGTTCCTGGCATTCGTTTGAAACTGTTTTTTTTTGTTCTAAATTTCTGTGCTTGGTTCTAAGTTTTATTCAGTTGATAGTGGTTGCCAGTTTGAGACATGGACATGGACACCTCCCAGCGTACTATCACTTTGGGAGACGACCCAGTTGAAACTATTGGATTCTTGACTCAGCTAATACAAGAAATTTCAAAAGAAACTTCTAATGGAACTAGACCAAAGGTATTATGCCTAGCAACAATGTATCAGAGGCAGGTATCAGGAGGGCTGATAATTTGCAACAGACTTTGCAAGTTTCGCCAACAACAAGGCTGATTTTAACAGACTGGTTACATAAAGACTTTTGTTTTGCAAATGTGAGCAACAGTCATGGCACTTGTACATTTCAGCAGTCTCTTAACATGTTTGAAAGTAAATTAACCAAATGTAGGCAGCTCCAGTTGGAAAATGCATATTTTTTAGAATGTATCAAGAACAAGGTAGTGCTGAAGGGCCTTAGACATTGGAAATATCCAACGGGTCTTGTCCATAATCCATCTTTATATGCAGAATTTGTTGCACTTTTTTGATAGACAAGGTATGGAATTATTGGACATTTTAATCAAATACAACCGCAATAATATTGAGACAGCACAAAAAGAATTACAGGAATTAGACAAAATTCTTGAGACAGCACAAAACGAATTACAGGAATTAGACAAAATTCTCTGTAATGATTTGTTATTTGAACATAATGTGTCCAAATACAAAAACATCTTTGATAGTGTTGACAAAATAGCCATGGAGATTCAAAATCGGAAAGAGAAGAAGCTTATTAGGGACATTAAAGTGTATGCGTCAAGATTAGCTTACCCTAAACCTCCGCAAATTTTGTCCCATTCAGTACAAACAATGGAAAGCATCAATGATGAGGAGAGTAGGGGAGGTATTACAAGAGACGAACAAGCCCCTTTAGGGTGGGACATCCCGAGGAGATTGACGAGGTTACAAAATCAGGTGCAACAAGCAAAGCAGTATTTCCAGAGTCGGAGGTGCCAAGATCAACAATTTCGTCAGAACCAGCAATTCCAACACAGCAGGCAGCAAGCAAACTGGAATTACTAATAAACAATGAATGTTTATATTGTATTGATATACGGACAAATGAGAGCGCAGTATCAAACATTGGTCGAGTGAGGGAAACAAACATTGTACTACAAACTCATTTTACGTTCATGGAGAGCGGAGATGAAATGGTTGTTTCTTGTCACAACAATGAACATGTTAACGAAATATTGAATGATAAAGTTGACTTTACAGTTTTTCATTTCACTACGCAGTTTTATGATAAAAGTATAGCTAATTTATTTAGTAAAGGCCTGAGTTTTGTGCTGACCAAACGTGCTGACTTAGTAGAAGTGATTTTAGATTTAAAAATGTTTATGAGGAACTTGAACTTTCGGTTAATATTTGACAACAAGGTTGATAATACAACTAATGCTTTATTGCACAAAAAAAGTTTATTTAACCTTCCTTTAGCATATTGTTTAACAGTTTTTGAGAAGATATGTGACTTTGATTTCCACACCATGACGGTTGATAAGGAAAATATTGTTCACAATTTATCAAATAGTGAGTGAGAGTTGCTTCATAAATTAGTTAATAACAATACAATTCGGGTTATGAAATAAACCTGTGTTTTACAAATTACAAGGTGGTTCCTGGCGTTGGCAAGGTGTTTCACATTTGAAACTGGTGTCTTTGTTCTAAATCTAAATTTGTTGTTTATTTAGTTATATGCATTTCATGTACTGCCTTTTATGTTGGACAAACCACCAGGGAATTGTATCAGAGTCAGTGAACATTATGAAAAGCACACACCAACCACAAACTGATATAAAAATTCAGATAGAAGCCAGTAAGATCCACAACCGATTTATTGGTTGAGCACTTTCGTCTCACAATAGAAACTTCATCAGAATACCTTTGTAACAAAAACCTCACCTTTTATACATTGTCTTAATCACATAAAATGACATCACTTCCTGTATACAAAAAGTGAATTCATACATAAATACAAATAACTACTTAAAATTACCACATTACATCATCCTGTATAAAACACTTACATATAAAATTCTGCTTTAAGTTTTAAAATAGAACTAATAGAAATTGCACTAAGTCCTGGTGCCTTAGAGGCATTAGTTCTCATTTGCCATATAAGCTCCTTCAGTTCTAGATATTCATTCAGGAGTCCCCCCCTCTCACCCAAAGTGACTTGCTCAATGACAGTGAACCTGAAACTGTGTCCTGGATGACAATATGTGCAGCTAGGACATTTTTTGTTTCATTTCTCCCAATGTCGTAATAATGTTGGTAGATTCTAGTTCTTAGTGTATTGATGGTTTTTCCTGTGTAAAAACATGGACACAGAGAGCACTTAGCTAGATATATAACTCCCTTACTGCTGCGGTGGCGCTGCTGCGGTAGCGCTGTCGCCTCACAGTAAGATGCTGTCCGGTTCGATTCTCCGCTAGAGCGTCTTCTGCGTGGAGACATGCATGAATGGGCGTACCTTCATTGAAGGTTGTGCATCAGGCCTGGCAAGCCGGTACATAAAAATCAACTGCCAATGATTAGCGGACCGGAGTTACTCTGTGGTGACCCCTAACCGGGAAAAGCCGAAAGACACAAACAAAGACACAAACAAACTGCTGCAAGTGAACTTGTTTCGTATTATATATACACACCATAACTGGGTATATATACCTCCTTGCCTTCCAGGATACATTTACATTGCATGCAGAATACACATTTTACCATGCCCCCCCCGTCCTTACATTCGTTTTTCTATAGGTTTCCATCATAGTTTTTATGCTGGTGTCTTTTTTATACACAATTTTGGGGAATGTTCCTGCCAAGTCAAGGTAGAGTCAGTGAACATAAATATGCTACCTTAATAGGAGATAACAAAAATGCTCTTAGTAAACACTATAGCAAAAGTTCATGCAGGGTAAATTTTAAGTTTATTGTTTTAGATCAAGTGGATGATTTTGAAGATAGGTTCGATTCTGAAGATGAACTGGATGGGAGGGAGTAGTTATGGCAAATTATATTAGATGCTTGCTACCCCCAGGTCTTAATGCCAAAGAAAATTTTTAAGTTTTTTTATAACGTAAGAAAATTAAACATTAATTGACTGATTGATTAAACCATATGGCCTAGAATGATATAAATGTTGATGTTAAGTTGTCAATCTCGCCTTCATTCTCGCTGGATGGGTTCGGAGCCGATCCTCGGCTCCGACTCGGCACTTGCTAAGCTCGAGAGTCACTTTTACCAGCTCGAGGCAGCCCCATATCCCATGATGCAAGGCGGTAAATACCCAGATCTCATTTGCCGCTTCGCTGATGAGGTACTCCTTTTGCCAGCTCTTGGTAAGTAATTTGTTATACAAATTTTAGTCACCCCATTCCTAATTTTTCTCTCATATATTAGTTTATTTGTCACTTTTAGATAGTTGTAGGGTCTCTAGCTCTAGTTTTACTGTTTCCCTAGTTGTTTTTATTTTAAGTTAATTTTTCTGAATCTGGGACTGTGTGAGTAGTGTGTTGTGTGTGTACTTACTATGTCCAAAGAACAGAGGGTCTCAGGCTTCAAAAAGTGTGACTCGTGCTGTCAGAAGATGTCTCTGAGAGACGGTCACACTTCTTGTATCTACTGCCTGGGACCTCTCCACCTGCAGGAGTCCTGTGCTATTTGTCACTCTTTCAGCCAGAGAGTCCTGCAGGAAAGGAGAAATAAATTAATTTTGAGAGGACTACTTAAACCGGAGGGCTCCCCGGCCAAGTCTGCTTCGGGCAAGCCCTCTAAGACCTCCAAGGCCCAGGCTTCTGCTACTAAGCCTTCGGCCCTGGCTCCGACTCCTTTGGAGTCGAGATCGGCTCCGGCTCGAGCCGATCTTATTTTGACTAAATCTTCGGCACCGATGGCTATCGGTGCTGATACTTTAACTGCCACATTGGTGTCGGCTCCGACCGGCTCCGACCACCATGTGTCTAAGGCTTCGGTATCGGTGCCAGCCGGCTCTGATACCATTATTTCCTTGCCTGTATCGGCTCCGGCCGGAGCCGATACATCTTTGACCAGGCTTGGAGCAGATAAGTTGTCGGCTCCGTCTGGAACCGAGGGTTCTTCGGCTCCGATGGTTCCGTCGAGGAAGCGGTCCAGGTCTCCCTCTTTGGAGCCGATACTGTCGGCTCCAACCTCTCCTCTTCTTTCGGAGCAGAGCCATCGGAGCCGATCATCTAGGTCTTCCAGGCTCTCAGACCATGATTTGGAGAGAATGGTAAGCAGATTGTTAAAATCACAGGCACTAGCCCAAATGCTTCATAGTCCATCTCAACAGACGACTAGTCCACACCCTCTTCAAGTTCCTCCTTCGACTCTCCTCCAGAGCTCGGAGCCGGAGTCTATGGGAATAGTCACTGCTATGGCTGCGGGGCAGATACCACCCCTTTCTGCTCCTTCAGCTTCTACTCTTATCTCCTCCTCGAGACCTTCCTTGGAGGGATCCGGTGGTCGGGCTTTCCTGGTCTGCTCCGAGGGGGGTGAGTGGCATCGGACCCTTGTCCGACCCTGCTCTTCCCCTCGGGGCTTCGGCCTTGGTGAGCTCGGCCCCGACATCTGCCTCGGAGCCTTCCCTTTCGGTGGGCCCGGGAGTCCCTGTTTCTTCGGAGCGGGGTCTCTCGGATCTCCCTGGGAGGGGATCCTTCCAGGTGATGAGGAGTGTGCTGGACCCTGGGCTCAGTCAGCAGTCTATCCCCTTAGCTCCTCCCTCTACAGTGCCTGTAGATGTCTCTTCCCACTCTCTTGCTCCTGGACCGAGAGATCCACCGCCTCAGGTTTCCCCACTGGGAAGAACCCCCTCTTCCGAGGATTCTCCTGATCCGTAAGGAGATCCTCCGCATAAGAGGACCTGTAAGAGGAAGCACCTAGACTCCCCTGAGTCTACTACTTCAGATACCAACTTAGATGAGTCGGAGGGGTCCCCAAGATCCCCCTCTGAGGATGTCTCTTTTTCAGACATCCTAGAACTCGTAAAAATGAGGGTAAACTGGCCCTCCATTAATCCCTCCGAGGATGAGTCGGTATACCTAGAGGCATTTGGATCTCGACCCTCCACCTCCTGGGTGTCTCTGCCTTTCGACCCCCTCATGGAGGTGATAGCTCGGAAGGCGTGGGCATCTCCTGATTCCATAGAACCAGTTCCCAGGAGGCCTTCTAAATTTATTACAGCCCCTTCCGAGAAACAATTTCTTACAAAAGGTGTCCCTGTTGATGCCATGGTGGTGGCGGCCGCCACCAAGAAGGAACTTGCAGATCCTTCCGTACCAGTCCATCCTCCTAACAAGGACTCTAGGACCATGGACAGGTATGGTAAGCGGATGTTTTCCTCAGCGACCTTTGCCATGCGTTCGCTGAGTTCACCAAACTTCAAAGGGACATCCTTAAAGAATTAGGTGAAGTAGTACAGGATCCTACAGCTGCAGGGGCTCAGGACAAGATTGCTTCTCAGCTAGGAATCCTTAACTCCATAACCAACTCCTCCATGTGGCTGATTTTGTATGCAGCAGATGGAGCGAGTAGAGCTGCTGGGACAGGAGTGGCTCTTAGACGTCAGTCCTGGATGCGGCTCTGTAATTTTGCAGATCCCTTTAAGGCGTCCTTCACAAACTCTCCCTTCGATGGGTCAACATTGTTTGGTCCTCAGGTGAAGGATACGTTGACCAGGTGTGAGCAAGACAACAAGACTCTATCTGCCGTAGGAGTCCGTTTTTCCACTCCTTCTAGGCCTTACCCTAAAGGACAGAAGGGGGGAAAGATGTGGTTCCGTAAATCTCAGGGAGTCACGCCGGACACACGTGGTCAGTTTACCCCTAGAGGCAGAGGGGGTAATAATAATAGACGCCACCCTAGGGGCAGAGGGGGTCCGCAGAACCAGGGCAGCAGGGAGTCTCTCTCTGACAAGCCCTTCCAGCATCCCTGAGGTGTTGCCCAACTGTCCATCCTTGGAGGCAGTCGGGGGAAGTTTATCGCTGTACCCAGAAGCCTGGCTTTCCCTTTCACAAGACAAATGGGTACAGTCGATCATATCCGAGGGTTACAAGATTCCTTTCGAGGAAAGTCCCTTCACTCACAAAAATTCCCTTCCAGATGTTCCACCCGGTCTAAGGGAAATCGCAAAATTAGAAGTATCAAAGCTTCTACAAAAAAGGGCCATTCAGCCAGTTCCAACAGACCATTCAGAGCCCGGAATCTACTCAAGGTTCTTTTGGTTCCCAAAAGACGGGAGATTGGAGACCAATATTGGACCTCAGCAGACTCAACAAGTCTGTGAAAAGACAAGATTTCGGATGGTCACACTTCAATCGATTTTGCCCTTCTTGGGCAAAGACAACTGGATGTGCTCAATAGACCTTCAGGATGCGTACTATCACATAAAAATCCACAGACGCTCCAGAAGGTTTCTCCGCTTTCGTCTGGGGTCCAGTCATTTTCAATTCAGAGCCCTGCCCTTTGGTCTCACTACAGCCCCCAGAGTGTTCACCAAATGCATGGCAGTGGTCACGGCTCACCTGAGACGTCAAGGATTCCAGGTGTTTCCGTATCTCGACGACTGGCTCCTCTCAGCCACCACCAGGCATCAACTTCTCCAAGCCAGAGATTACACTCTAAATCTCTGCACTCAATTAGGAATTTCGATCAACTACGAAAAATCCTCCTTATTGCCCTGCCAGTCTATTACTTTTATAGGTGCAAATTTAGACACTGTTCGGATGTCAGCAAACCTCACAAGCTAGAGAATCCTAGATATCCAAAACCATGTGCAGATCATCCTTGCCAGCAAAAAGGTGCAAGCCAGACTGGTCCTAAAAGTATTGGGCCTCATGGCAGCTACCATTACTCTTCTTCCTTTGGCCCGTTTTTACATGCGTCTCCTTCAATGGATGTTGTTCACCCAATGGTCCTTCCAACAGCTTCCCATGCATCACCAGATTCTGGTGACACAAACTTGCAAAAACCACCTATCCTGGTGGATTTCTTCTCCCCAGGTCCATCAGGGCAGACCCTTTGTTTCCCCGGCCCCGGTAGCCACAGTCACTATGGATGCCTCCCTGATCTGGTGGGGGGGTCATTATCAGGGCAGGATGGTTCATGGGACGTGGCAACCGTTCGAATACCACCTGCACATAAATGTCCTAGAGATGAGAGCAGTGCTTTTAACGTTGCAAGCCCTCAACGACTTTCTTCCCTTGGGAACAATTGCAGTTCACACGGACAACATGTCCGTAGTGTGGTACATCAACAAGCAGGGCGGAACCAAGTCCTACCCCTTGTGTCGAGAGGCTCTCAGACTTTGGCAATGGGCGATCTCCTCTCATCGGTTTCTGGTAGCAACGCATATCCCTGGGAAAACCAACATTTTAGCGGACAGATTGAGCAGAGCTATACTCATGCCTCACAAGTGGTCTCTCAAGCAATCTATAGTGGAGGAGATTTTTCAGAAGTGGGGCCACCCATGTTGCGATTTTTTTGCTACTCCCCAAAACAGCAAATGCCCAGCCTTCTTCTCTCTCTTCCCACTTCCGGGCCATCACCCCAGAGATGCTCTTACCCAAGATTGGCCCCAGGGACTTTTTTATGCCTTTCCTCCCTTTCCATTGATACCACAGGTACTCCAGAAAGCTACCGTTTTGAGAGCCAAAATGATTCTCATTGCCCCGTATTGGCCTCGACAAATTTGGTTTCCTTTCCTTCATCGTCATCTTTTGGTGCAGCCGTGGCATCTGGACCCAGTGCCAGATCTTTTGATCCACCAATCGGGTCAGCTGCATCGGTCCATTCCTTCTCTCAACCTCACAGCTTGGTTGCTCCACTTCCTTCCTTAGCCAGGCTTCCTATGATCTCTAACCCTGTTAGGGATATCATAGTGGCTTCCCTTAAATCCTCTACTAGAAGGATTTACTCTAGCAAGTGGAAACGTTTCTCCCTTTGGGAGAAATCAAGGAACATAGATCCCTTTACTGCCCCTGTTCATGCAGTTTTGGATTTTCTAGCGGAAATCTTTCACTCGGGTTCTTCATCTTCCACGGTCAAAGTTCAGTTGGCTGCAATCTCGAACTTTCATGTCGGGTTTGCAGATCACAACATTATGTCCCACAAGCTTTGTAGAGCTTTTCTGAAAGGAGTTTTTCTCCTCAAACCTCCTGTCAGGAGTCCTCCTCCTCAATGGGACCTAAATCTAGTGCTGACATCCTTAATTCTTCCTCCTTTTGAGCCAGCTGCTTCATGCTCATTAAAGTTTCTTTCGTGGAAGACACTCTTCCTTGTCACTATTACCTCGGCTAGGAGAGTGTCAGAACTTCATGCCCTCTCTGTTCGTCCCCCATATTTGGTCTTCCACAAGGACAGAGTATCCTTGAGAACTAATCCATCCTTTTTGCCCAAGGTTGCTTCAAAAACAAATTTAAACCAATCCATTGATCTCCCTGTATTTTTTCCTAATTATTCCAACAGATCGGAACAAAAATTACATTATCTTGATGTTCACCGCCAACTCAGATATTATTTGGACAGAACAAAACAATTCAGGAAGTCTGATCAGCTCTTTCTTTCTTATGCTGAAAATAAGAAAGGCCTCCCTGTTTCCAAAGTGACCTTGTCTAGATGGCTATCTTCCACCATTTCTGACATTTATCAACTTAGGGGCAAACAGCTGTGCTCAAAACCAAAGGCACATTCCACTAGAGGCCTAGCCACTTCTACAGCCTTTCATGCTAGGCTACCATTAGGTACTATTTGTGCAGCAGCCACTTGGGCCACTCCTCATACCTTTGTTTATCATTACAAATTGGATTTGGCCTCCAGGGATAGAGCCAGTTTTGGTTCCATGGTTCTCAAGAGTCTGTTCCATTGAGCCACCCAAGATAGAGGTGCTAGGGACGCGGTCCCATCCAGCAAGAATGAAGGCGAGATTGACAACTTAACATTTAGAAGTTATGTACCTACCATAACGTTCCATGTTAGTTGTCTTCTCTCGCCTTCTTTCTTGCGACCCTCCCTCCTGCCCCCTTGCCTGGACAGACCTTGATCTCCCTTGGCTCTGGAAGATTTTGTTTCTTTGGGCACCAGTTAGTTCTAGTTTTAGTTATCTGGTTTCCCCTTACAGCCTTTTTAGGCTTATTGCTCTTCTTTCCTTAACGGAAAGTTTTTATGCTAGGTAGTTTTCCCTCTAGGTACCAAACGAGATCTGGGTATTTACTGCCTTGCATCATGGGATATGGGGCTGCCTCGAGCTGGTAAAAGTGACTCTCGAGCTTAGCAAGTGCTGCTCGGCTCCGAACCCATCCAGCAAGAAAGAAGGCGAGAGAAGACAACTAATATGGAACGTTATGGTAGGTACATAACTTCTAATTTTTGTATGTAACATTCAGTCTGAAGAAGTCCTTGGTATAAGACAAAACCGCTTATTGAATGTCAGTAAAGAATTCCTGGTGATTTTGTACGAGACTTTTTTTATCACTATTGGAATGTTTTACGGCTGTATTTTCTGCTTTTTTGTCAGAATATTATCCAGTTCACCTGGAATTGCAAAATATGGGAGAATTAACTGTGTCCAAACAGACATGGAAATATCCGTATATTGTACATTCCACTGTACTGAAACAGCTTATGCACTGTGATATGTACTATGAAGTCACTGAACACAGATCATTACAACATAAAATACTGAAATGCAACATCTGGCTTATTACTGAATGCTTATGTACATTTTGTAGGATACCAGCCCCACCCAGCATCACTCCACACTCCAACGGCTAGCAGAAACAGTGTCACTGAAAGAGGAAGAGTATGATTTCCAGAAAATTAGGACTTCCTCTTTCTCTGACATTGTGCAATGTCCTCAGAGTTTCAATTATTTTAATAACAGTGGAGTGGATGTAGGGATGGGAAGGGAATAGTTTCCCTTCCAAAAGTATGCACTGTTTAAAAAATATGACTAGGGACTGTAACAAGTGTCTTTTTAGAACTACAGCCTTAAAGATTGTGTGACTATGCAACTGTAATGCAACATATCAGACTAACCATGAATTTTTGTACCATGGCTTCAGTTCCCAGTGCAGTCAAGGCTGAGAGGTTCAAAAAGTGCCAGTGCTGTAATTTTGACATGACTCCTACTTCTGGCTGAAACAGAGCATTCCAACAAGTGTCAATCCAGCTGTGACTTTGTAGTGCCACATCTGATGTGCTTTGGATGAGTATGTGTTTGATAGTGGTGGCACTGGACAGGTGCTCATGGTTTTTGGTGCATTAAATGTTACATAACCAATATCACACATTATCAGTGCTATAAATGCTACATACCATGCTCACTTCTGTATAAGCTCCAACAGTACACTGACTGTTGAGCTGCTAGTTAGAGATGTTGAAGATTTTATACTGACTAATGGTAGCAGGGTTAGTTGTGACCTTGATTTTCAGTACATTCACCTGACTTTGATGTTACATAAAGTTATTATTGTGAATTACTGCTATGAGACTGTCACTCTGATATTCAAACCATTTCACATATAGATACCCTTGTATTCAGTGAGTATGCATGAAGGTTTAAAGTAGTTTTGATTCACAAAACAGTTGTGGCAGAATACCATGACTTTCACAGGCTGATGTACTGGTATAAAACCTGGTAAGCTGTGATTATGCATTTTGCAGCTGTCATTATGTGGCAATAAGTGAGACAGTGCACATCCATTTCCCATAACTGTTCAGCAGCTGTATTTATGACAATATAGTATTCTGACAGTCTCTCCATTTTAGGAACTGAAGTTGACATTGGTGTACCACACTCCTGCTATGTAATATCACTGCATGGTTCTCATTTTTCTCTAAACAGAATAAAAGCAACTGCTCCATGTCTTTTCCTTACTGAATCACAAAGTGTATGTCCATTACTTTTTGGCATATGAAATAAAGGAATGATCATCTGGTGTACTATATTAACTCATTTCATGCAAACGTAGTTAGGCACAACTGCAGGGAACAAAATGATGATACTGCTGTCATGTTTATGTAATTTCTTAACACCATTTGCAGAGGATATCATAACTAGTGAACAAGAGAAAAATTTGTTAGCTGTCATGGTTTACTAACCCTCCATACAGTGGCAAACAGATGTCTTCTCTGCAACTCCATATAAGCATACTAGCTGCCTTCTAACTGGTTTACTTGTCCAGTGGGGCTTGCTCTACAAGACTGGTTAGATTATGCTCTGCCACGACACCATAGCCCTTTGTGCAAATAACTGATATGAAAGAGCAACTATTTGTCAAAACGCACACAATGCTGTCTGCTGTAGATTCTTAGGTACCTCCATGACAATGCACTTAGCCAAAGACATTTTAGATTTCCCTTATTCATGCCCATACACACTTAGAAGTACAGTATGTTGTGTAACTCTGCCAGAACCAACATCTTGATCCATATAGCTGCAGCATGTCATTCATAATTTGGAGAAATGATAGTCGGCTCTTAAATCACACTATTGCCTTTATCAGTATTTTACATTTCTCTAAACAGATTCAAAAGCATTTTGTAGGAGTTGAAAATGTTTATGTCCACCACTTAGTCTTTAGGACAAAGGGATAATGCACTTTCATCTAGCTTTATTCAAGTGTATACCAGAGGGGAGTCAACAGACTTGTAGACTGTGGTTTGTCCAACTGACAACGCCATCAACACATTTTGCTGAAATTCACATTCATTGATTGTTAGCTGTTCACCTTTTCACCTTTTCCTGTTGTTGTGTGACCACAGAGTTGGTATATATAAGTCAGTGTATGGGGAGGGTCTTCCCACACATAAGGGAGTGCAAAGGGCTTGACCTCTGGAAAAAAAATCTAGTTTTGTTGTTTGATGAAAGTGTTTTTTTAGCAAAATGCTTTCATGGCTTTTACCGTCAGATATTTGCTTTTCATTCTGTCATTATGAACACTGTCATTGGCACATTTGGTCACTTATACAATGGTGATTGGAATGGTCTAAAACTCTAGAAAGCTCTGCAATGCATGAAGAATGTGAGTTGATGTGATACAGCTTGATGTAGCTAGGCAGGCTTTACTGGTGTCAGATGTGACTGAAGGTGCTGCATAACTAAAAAAAATACTCCCTGGAGTAAGTAGATATGAGATCTCATTTCCCACTCACACATAACAATGTACATTTTTGTTTATTTAGTTGTTTTCCATTTGTTTACCAGGCTGGGGCACTAGTCCAAGGACGATTCATAGCATGTTGTTCATTTCCAAGTATGCGATAATGTGAAAAACTCCACTGAGAATCAAGTGTATTGGTGTTGGACTGCTAACAGTCAGAGAACTAGTTAGTCTGCTATACTATTTTTATATAGCACAGTGAGAAAAAAGAGATTCAGAAAGTCAGTCTCTGTGCTTTCCTCAGAAAAAACTTTTATGATATCAGCTGGTTTTACAAACCTCATGGCTATAGCAGCTCGGTTCTTTTAATACTTTAAAAATTGTTTTGTTAAATTATTTATTCTATTTTTATTTACTTATTAATGACCAATAGCAGGTTAAGCCCAGGTTGCATAGGACAACAAGGTTATACAGAATAGGTAGCATGTGAGCAGAAAGAAGTATTATGAAAACTTTTTTAAATTTTTATAATTTTTATTGTTTCCCACATTTTTCATTTTTTCAATGCATTATTATATCATAGTCTGTATAATCAAGTCTCATACGTGTTATACAAATCGTTAAATGTACTGCATTGATAAAACTATTTCTATTGGATCATTTAATAAAACAGTCTTCTTCATTACCCGTACTTTTAACTTCCATTCCATGCTTTTCAAATTCTTCCCACCTCTCGCCTTGTTGCAGCACTTTCTTACTTTTCAAACTCTTCTTTCCAACTACTGATATTTAATTTATTGTATCTTCCTTTGTTTCCCCTTGACTGCTTTTATCGCTTAACTCTTCTCTTTGTTTATGATCACTACCATTTTTCTTTCCCATTTTTCACTTTATCTGGGCTATGTTTTGCTGTGCTCCTCAAGATTTCTTCCAGTTCTTATATTCTCTGTCCATCCACTTTGTTTTCCCTAGTCCCATCTTACTTATCTATGCTTTCTCCCCTCTTTTGTGTATTCCACAATGTTATCTTCCTTCCATGCTTTTATTTTCCTTACACTTCCAGCAGTATGGTGTCTTAGCCTACCCCCTCTTTTTGTAATGTTATCGGAGGTCTGTACCATCTGTACACTAAACTGGCATAAAAATCTCCAGCTGGACCAACCCTTTTTAATAATTTCATAATTTGAAATACTTCTTCCCAGAGATATTTTTCCTCGACTCCATATATTCTTTTACCCAGACTTTCCTCAAATTCTCCACTGCTGTCTGGCTGTTCGTCATCTCAGACTCTTGAATATTTTCCCTAATCTATTTTTTTTGTGTTTTTATCCCAATCTATTAATATTTTTCCCATTTTCTTTGGCTCCTTCCTTTACACTTCCCTTTAACTTTCATCTTATATCCCCTCTTTCCAACCCTGCCTTCATCTTATTCATGTTTTTTTGAAAGAAACCCTCTCTGAAATGATCCTTCTCTTATTCCATATTTTTGCTGAATTTCTTCAAAGGAAGCTCAGTGTCCTCCTCCCTCTCTTTTCAGGTCTTTCATTATACTAATGCCTGTCTTCTTCCAATCCCTTAGTTTCCTTTCTATTCCTTCTGGCTTACCTTTCCAGAATGTACCCAATTGTCTTTTCATTTTTTAACTTTTATAGGTTTTATTCCAAGAAAAGTTTTCACTACCTTTTCTGTCCCTCATTCAGTTTCTTGGTTAATTACCTGTGTATTTTCCTTTATATCCCTCTTCCACCAAGCCAGTTTTTCTCCCTTCAATTCTCTCTCCCTTAATCTCTCAGCTAGATTTATCACTGTTATAGTATAAAAGCTCACCAGACTCTGCTACACTTTGCTGTGAAGGAAAGGTTAGTTTGCTTTTTATTTGTTGTATTTTGTATTACTTTATTGCCTTTTTATATTTTGAATACTGTAATTTGTTTTTTTTTTACCTTGTGTTTTACTTGTATTCTGCTTTTAACTGAATATTAAAACTTCAAAAGAGACCACAGCTCTGTCTCTTGTGAGTCAGGCAGAATTTTTTCCCCACCCACCCACCTGCTTACTGTCGTCTTCTTAAATACCACTGTCTCTCTAGTTGCCTGCCTCTTATGTTAATTTGACCATATATCTCATTTCCTCTTATTTTGTGAAATCACTCCCCTTTAACTATTTAAATTTATTGACCATCGTACTGTATTCCATAGTACCAGAATACAAAAGTGACCACCCTCTTTCAATATATCTTGCTGTTTTAAAAAATAGTGAGACTCTATTAAAACTTAACTTTTTAGGCAGGTAAAACTTAAGTTACCTACTGTCAAATCTAACTTATCTAGTGCACACTGCAGTGTTTAGGATAAACCATTTTTTTCATCTTACCTTTAGGCATCCCTGTGACTAGCACTTGCTCTAATACCTGCTGGAAAACACTTGGAAGCCTTAAACTGATACAAGCACTCAGCTCTCCTTGTTAATAAGGAGAAAGTAATCGTAGGCACTAAACAGCCTATAATTCCAAAGTACCTTGCTAAGGCAAGGGAAAACAGCTCCTGTACTTTATAAAAAATCACCAAACCAGGCATGTCCAAGGGTCAGCTTCCGGTGATTTCTCCTGTCCACCTGGTGAATCTGGGCATACTAGGGCAATGCAGAAATTGCCTCATGTACACAGACAACCCTTTCCTCCTACCACCCAACACTATAACCTGTGAGAGATGCACATACATAGCCAAACTGGAAGCAAAGCTCTCTCCACCCAAGATTGTGTTAGACAGTCAAGAGGAGAAGGTTAACACCCGCACTACACCTCAAGCAACACATAGCCCTTCTCAACCCACACAACCAACACCCACACATAGCAACATTAAATCCACATATGCAGAGGCCCTTAACTGTAACCTACCCAAGCAACAAGGACCTCCAAAGCTGAAATGCAAACAAACACCAATCACAACCAAAGTGTCACATAGCTCACAACACCAGTATTCCACCCAGCAACAGCCCCCAAGGCAAGACAACGTACCTAACACTTTAGTCATAGGTGACTCTATAGTCAGGCACACTGATGTCCCACTCACCAGGCTAAACAAGGAGAAAATTACAGTCAGCTGCCTGTCGGGTGCCAGGATCCACCACAGAACCCATGCACTCAAGTCACTTTAAAAGAAGTATAAATATGACTCTGTCATTGTCCATGTTGGAGTTAATGACTTGAGACCTACCTCCATGGACTACATGAAAAGAGACATGGAAGAGCTCTTGGATCATGTGGCCCAGGCAGGTATGACCCTAGCCTTGAGTAGCATCCTGCCTTTGCCCAGAATGATACCACAATATAAGGACAAAATGATTGACTTCAACAATTGGCTAAGCTTCTGGTGTCATTCAAAGGGGATCCAGTATCTGTCTGCCTGGGACGATATGATCTAAAGACCACGATGCTTTGCCAGAGATGATCTGCACCTGTCGCCCCTGGGATTCAGGTTACTGGATAAGCCTCTCACCACCCCTATAGTGCCGTTTTTAGGCAAAGTTCAAAGGACATAACCACCACCGTAACAGTTACAAGCATGCAAATTCTGAAGGTAATGCTACTCAATGCTAGAAGTCTAAACCTCAAAATGCACTCTCTCGAGGCACTCCTAAAAATGGAAAACATCGATATCTGTGCAGTAACTGAGACCTTGTTCAAAGCACCAGAGAGCACCCCTGCAATATCAGACTACAACTCTTACCACACTTTTCCGCCACCAAACCAGGACCGAAACACTAAAGGTGGAGGAGTGTCCGTATTCATCAAGATTATTCACACCACCAGGCTAGTTGCCCAAAACAATGTGTCTGAAATTCTCCAGGTGCAACTAACACTAGGTAGGACTGCAATCCAAACTGTAGCTTGCTACAGATCCTCCACCATGCCCCAAGATTATCACTACACCTTTCTAAACATACTGGAAAATATTAAGATACAACCGAACACCCTAATACTGGGTGATTTCAACTGGTCTATATTAGATGCACGAACGCTTAAATGTTCGAATCTCTAAAGGTCGACCTTTAGAGACGAACAGTTAAGCGTTCAAATTTCTTCAAAATTAAAAAAAAAAGATTCACAACTCAAAAAAAAAAAACTAAAGGGTTTAAGCAGGGGGCAAGCCCCCCTGCACCCCCCACACCACCTACTTTAATATACCAACTCCAAGATCACGCTACAATGTAGGGAATGGGAAATTTCCTATTTCTGCACTGTAGTTCATGGAAGTGCAGTCTAGGAGTTGGTATATTTAAGTAGTGGGGGATGTGGGGGTGCAGGGGGGCTTGCTGCCCTGCTACAACCCTTTCCTTGTATTTGTTTTTTTTTTTAATTTAGTTTCTTACAACTTCGAATGTTTAACTGTTCGATCTGTAAAGGTCGACCTTTACAGATTCAAACATTTAAGCGTTCGTCATCGTAATATAGACCCTATTTCAACTAACCTGCCATTAATTGGGAAAACTACTCATTAATCAACACCTTTGCCCAGTGGTTCTTGGAATTCATAAATTCCAATGCCCTGGATCAGCTAATCCATAGTCCCACCAGGGGGCTCCAATATCCTAGACCTGGTCATTACAAGCATGGGAAATCTATTCTCCACACCTATGGTCACCCCCTCGATGGTCAGGTCTGACCATAAGCTAATCACCCTTAACATCCACATCTCCCCCCCCCCCAGTAAGGAAACCTCCATAAAAAAGTTCTCCAAAGCCAACTTCATGCTACTCAAGTCAGAAGTGACAAACTTCATGACACCCATGCAGACGGGAACTGAAAATTCGACTGCTGAATCTTACACTAAGGCACTGTACAAGCACATCAACTCATGCATGAATCGTGACATCCGAAATAGAACCATGATTCTCTCCTCCAAAAAAAGGAAGCCAATCTGGTGGTCCACTGCCATAAACAAACTTTACAACAAAAGGAAGAAACTGTTGCAGAAAAGAGGAAAATCCCAGGATGCAAAATACTCCCTTACCAGCCTCAGTAAGAAGCTGAGATCCCTCATAAAATTCTCCAAAGCTAGTTATGAAAATAAAATTGCCAAAGATTCCAAAGACAACCACAAGGCATTCTATAACTATGTCAAAAATCTAAATGGCAATGCTCAGATCTGCTCTGAGCTACAACAGAATGGCATTAAATATACTGCTCTCAAGGATATTGCCAGTGTCCTGGCAGATCAATTCAGTGCCAACTTCACCCCCCCTCTTACCCCCTAAACGGCCCATCTCAATACTGGAAGATTGCCAAATTCTGGTAATAATGGCCACACAGGTAAAAAACGCACTCTCCAAAGATAAGAATACAGCATCCATGGGACCAGATGACATCCTGGGCTGTGTATTACAACATCCTGGGCTGTGTATTACAAGAACTACAAAATGAACTGGCACCTCACCTAAGTGGCATGTTTAATCAAAGCCTCACCTCAGGCTTCATCCCCACTGAGTGGTGCACAGCTACAATTATCTCACTACACAAGTGGGGATCCCCCTTGGATCCTGGGAACTACCGCCCCGTCAGTCTGACAAGCCTGATCTGCAAGGCCATGGAATGTATTATCATAGAACTTATAAACAAAGACATTGGCAACCTTCAAACACTGGACCCCACCCAGTTTAGGTTCGTGGAGGGCCAATCTTGTCTCCTGAACCTGATTGACTTCTATTAATCAGTCTCCAGAGCTGTGGACAAGAGTAAGGCAATCCACACAGCCTATCTGGACCTCGCCAAGGCCTTTGACACCATCCCCCACTCTGGAATCATAGATAGACTTACTAAGCTGGGCATTAATCCCTACGTCACTCGATGGGTTGCCAACTGGCTTACTGACAGAACCCACACTGTAAAAGTAGCCTACTCCAAATCCAGCTCCAGACAAGTGTAAGTGGAGTACCTCAGGGTTCAGTCCTGGGACTGCTCTTGTTTGGCATCTACTTCTCTGAAGTACAGGCCAACACTAAGGGATAACTGCAAACTGGGAGTCATTATTGAATCCCCAAATTATGTGGATACTCTACAGAAGGGTCTTACAGAAACAGATGCTTGGTGCCAGAGCCATGGGCTCAAGCTCAATGCCAAGAAATGTATAGTTTTCCCCTTTGGGAAAAAAACATGTACCCATGAATTACCACATAGGTGGCAGTACACTAAACATTGAAAGTGTGAAGAGACTTAGGGACACAGGTCGACAGTGGTCTCACCTTCAATAACCACATCACCACAACAGTCAGGAAATCCTTCTATGTGGCACACCTCATCACTAAGGGCTTTTCATCCAGAAAAAAGGAGGTCATTGTCCCACTGTACTCATTTCTCATTGGACCCATTATAGAATACAATGCCCTGTTTGGTATGTACCTCTCAAGTCATCTGCAACAACTGGAAAGGCCACAGAAATACCTCACTAAAAGAATCACAGGCCTAAAGCAGATGCCCTAGGCTGACCGCCTTAAAAAACTCCAGCTATACTCTGTCACATATCGTCTATTCAGTGGCGATCTCTGCTTAACATACAAGGCCATGTCAAACCCAGAGCTGTTGGACATGCTACACTTAAAGAAATCCCAATCCCTCAGAGCCACACTCTTCAGGGATCTAAACCTTGTCATCACAATAAACAAAACATGCTGGAGGGATAGGTTCCTGACCCAGAGACTCCCCAGACTCTGGAACAGACTGCCCATACATGTCAAGCAGAGCGCCTCCTTGGCCCTCTTCAAAAGGAATCTTGACTATTGGATGGGAGAAAGGAAATTCACCCCGGGGATCATGTCAGTCACCCTGCTAGACAGGGGTCTAGGGAAGTAAATAGTGTGTGAAGAAATAGCCAGGGAATTGTTATGGCTAGGCTCGTATAGGCCCTAGGGCCGATAGCTTAGTACCAACTTATGAACCTATTATATACCTTTTGAAATCTGATGTTCTCCATCTTCCTAACTTTCTATCATACCTCAAAATGTCCAGATTTTTGCCTCATATTTTGGGTCTGTTCCTCATAAAATTTGTGATTTTCTGGTAAATCACTGAGGACTGGAGTCACTAAATAATGACATATAATTGAGTTTCAGACTTCATATCCTTCAGAAAATGCATGCTAACACAAATCCTGTTATTCTAAAAACTTTATAAGTATATTTAGAATCTGTCCCTATTTTTTGGGCCTTTGTCCCCCATTAGTTTAGGCTTTGTTCAGATTTCTTCAACTAAGAGGTTGAGAAGTATACTTTCTAACCACTTGAAATCTGTCCTTTGCTACTCACCCTCTTTTCCCTCTCCGTATAAACCTGTCATATTCCCTCTGAATCTCCTCTCTTGGGGGATTTGTTTGAATATGTCTCCCATATAAATTACCTTCAGTAAAACCCATCCAACATATAAACTTTTCCCACCCAATATTCCAACATTATACCTATCCTTCCTATCAATTCCTCTCTGAAGCTTCTTATAACCTGTTCTATTTATTGAAAAACCTTCAAGCCCAAATACTTTTCTTCTCCCTGTGTTTCTTTCTGTTCCCCTTCCTCACCCTCCTTATTCCATACTCTTATTACTGATGACTTTTCTGGATGATATTCTAATCATGCTTCACAACTGGATGGTCTGAAAATTTGCAAAATCTGTGGTAACTGTTTTTCTATACCTCCTAATGTTAGGATATATTCATCTACAAACATGAAAGTATTACTTTAAAGTTCATCATTCCCACTGCTGCAGTAGCCTTTAGGCTATATGGGTTGTTTCCCTGCTGAGGAAACAAAAATCTGCCAGCTTCACAAAACATTGGCTTCCCCCCACTTCTTCACTCTGACTGCTGATTGACCAGTCCCAAAGCGGGAAATCATCAGCAGAGTGAAGAGTTCTTCAGTACTTTCTTGCAGCCGTGAGGAGAGTCATCTCTGGGGCTTCACAGGAGCAGCATTTGGCTAAGAGATTCCTTTGTGGCAGATAAGTCTCCAGTGGGGAAACCCTTCACACTGAAGCTGTTGTCCTTTTAACATTATTTTATGTCTAACAGCGGCATTTCCTCTTTAAAAAAATCTGATATTTTTTTATCAGTATTGGAAGTACCGTGTCAAGGACTGCTATTTTTATATATTATTGTCTTTTAACTAATTGGGTCTATTTTTGTGAAAAAATATGTACTGCCTCTGTAAACTTTTATTTTGTGACTAAAAATTTTACTTTGGAATGGGCAGGGATATGCTTATCAGTGTTAGGTTTTCATGAAGTGAACATAAGCACATCTGCCATTTTATTTTCCTGTCAGTGTATTTAAGAGTTTAAATGGAGTTTTAATAGTCAATATGTGTGCTGCTTGTACTTTAATTTTGAGAAGGTGTTGGGATAAGTAGCATGAGTGTAATTGTGCTGCTGGTGGACCCTCCATGATAACTTACCTTCCAACCCACTTGATGCAGCATTTACCACTTTTGGCATCTCTTCCTCCTTGTCTATAACATGGATGCTAACTTTGAAACAGGTTGTTCCACTCATTCTGAACCTAAAAAGAAAAAAAACACTTACCAAGGAACCCTTGCTAGTGCCGTGGGATCAGTCTGCATCTCAGTCAATAGTAGGTGATCTTCTTGTGGCCAGTGGTTGTCCCTCATACCACTGGGTTACCTCTCCGTCTTCCTCTGGTGTAGTCCTTTTGTCACCATAAACCAGGTCAGCCATGTCTTTTTCGGCTGTTCATTGTTTATTCCAGGCAAGGGAGAACTATCATCTCTTGGTTTGGGAGATACTCGAGAAGACTCATCTCAGGGTAACTGGGGCAAGAAACAATTAGACTGGTCAGACATCCAATCTTCAAATTAGTCTTCTTCCACATGGACTCCTACATAGAAAAAAAAAACTTAAGATTAAACATCATTTATCTCAAGAAGTAATTACAGTTAAGAAAGATGATTTTTTTGCCATAGCAAGGTATGCTTTACAGGCTATGAATCCTGGAATGCAAAAGCTATTACAGGTGGGCATCCCATGGAAAGAAATTCCCAGGAAAACAGGATTTGATGAATCTGATTATGACATAGACAGGACTTCTATAGATTCACAAGCCCAACTCCCTGACTATGAGGAAAATATTAACTCCTACCTTCCTGTGAATTTCTTTTATTCTGACCATAGCCAGGATGAATGACATATATTTATGGGAATAAATAGTTGCTCTTCCATTTTTAAAAAAACAGCTAAAGGCAATGTTAGCTCAGGAGCCTAAATGTAAGTGTTTCAAAGATAATGTTTTGTAAATGTAATTCTGCAATAGATTGCTTAAATATTTTCCATAGAAAATATTGTTTCATAATGATGATTAAGATCTTTGTAGAAATTATATTGAATGTATTCCTAGTGTTAGCTAAATCCATATATTATTACAGTTATTTGAATTCAATTAATTGCTACACTTCTGTGCTTTGAAAGAACTGATTGCATTTGTCAAAAAACACTCAGTCTTTAAATCTACCTATCTGCTGATTTCCCCTGTTTAAATCAAGCTCATTTATTTTCTGGCTGTAGAAGGCTGAAGCAGTTAATTTTATTTTTATAAAAGAAAGTTGTGTTTTAGTTTTGCAGTTTGCACAAGTTTAAAATGTGATAAAAGTTCAACTATTTAAATAAACAATATTCTGTTTAGTTTGTGTGTAATATTTTGTCTATTCTTCAGTTTGCGTTTAAAATTTGGTATCCCACAATTCCACCACAGTGGGCGTGGTGAAATAATTATGTATGCAATTTTTATGTTAATCAGCATACAGATTTGTACCTATTTTTCATGTGCCTTTGTCCAAATATTTATAATTTCTGGTTGAGAGATATGGCTGAGTATCAACCCTTATACTGTCAGGTGGGTTGCAAACTGGATCACTGATAGAACTCATATGGTCAGAATAGGGACTGCATCTCCTCCAGCAGGCCCTTAACTAGTGGTGTTCTACAGGGATCGGTTCTAGGACCCCTACTGTTCAGAATCTACTTCTCCAAAGTATAGGCTAAAACTAAAGGACTGTGGCTAACAAAGTTTGCTGATGTCTACATACTGGGCGCATTCATTGAAACCCCTAGCGATGTCAGCATCCTGCAAGAAGGTCTTACGCAGACTAATGACTGGTGCCAAAATCGTGGTCTTAAACTTGATACAAAAAAATGCATTATCATTCCCTTCAGCAAGGGTGATGTTCCTTCAAACTACCACATCAATAGCAATAACGTAAGCAAGCAGTCAATGGTGACAGATCTGGGCATACAGATTGACAGCAACTTTAACTTTGATCACCATGTCTCCACAGTGGTAAGAAGGGCATTTTATATTGCTCATCTCATAAGTAAGGACATTGTCTCCAGAAAAAAGTGGTTATAACCCACCTGTACTCTTCCTTAATCAGACCAATAATAGAGTACAATGCTTCCTTTGGTATGTTCTTTTTAAAACACCTGCAGCAACTAGAGAAATGACAAAGGTCTTCAAGATCAGTCTTATGCAGACAGATTTAAATCATTGTCACTTTACTTTGTGTCATACAGACTGCTCAGATGTGACCTGTGCCTTGCATACAGTGCAATCTCTGGCCCAGCTTTAATGGAAATACTACACATTCGCAAGTCAAATGGCACATGGGTCACTTGCTCAACGGACCTTAAACTGGTATGTGATATCAACAAGAACTTGCTGGAGAGAGATTTGTCTCACAGAAGTTGCCCCACTTTTGGAACAAGCTTCCTATTCATGTTAAACATAACCCCTTGTTAGCTCTATTTAACCGTAATTTCAACAATTTGATGGGTAGCTTAAAATTTACCCCCTGGGGTTCCTCCTGTGTCCCTCTTGGACAGGGGCAATAGGTGCTGATTTTATTGTCTGCTTGAGCCAGACACCCTTTGGAACATAGGTTGAACTTGGCTAGGTTTGTAACGGCCCTGGGGCTGTTAGGCTAGTAACCTCCTGTGATCCGGTGATAAAACTAGAAAACTTAATCCTGATTGTATGTTTCCTACTGAATATAGATTTTCGATACAATATATGAAAATATTTCTAAAGCATTATAGTTTAGCAATATTAGGTGGCCTAATAGTATTAGCAGTCAAGCTGTTCATACTGTTCTGTTTTTTAGACAGTGTTTTTTTCAACAACATTGTTCTGTAAAAGCACTTTGGTGATGATATATTTTTTTTAATTTGGAGGGGCGAAGCTTGTTTGTATGATATGTTTTTAGAATATGTCAGGAATGTCAGCATGTGCCTAATCCGGCATGATGGGTTTAAAAGTCAATAATGTCAGCATTAGAATTAATGGACATTTTTCATGTAAATTAAAATTTGTTGCAAAAAATGCAAATATAGTAATGTTAATGTGGGAAAGAAAGTATTTGTTGAATTCTGCTTTCATTGATAAATGGATTATTTATTTACGATATATTGATGATTTATTTTTTCTATGGAAAGGAGACGAGACTGATATTAAGGATTTTATTGCGTATATTAATAGTACAACAGAATCTTTAAAATTTACTTACACTTATGACAGTAATAGTATTAACTATTTAGATGTGACTATTAGAAAAGAAAGTACATATTTTGTAAGTGTCTTGCATAGAAAACCAACATATAGTAATGGTTTGTTATATTTTGACAGCAATCACCCTATGCATGTTAAGAAAGGGGTTGTCAAAGGTCAACTTGTAAGGTTGGCTCGTATGGTCACGAAAGACGAGCAATTTTTAAGTCAGTGTCATAAGTTGTGTGATATGTTTCGTTCTCAGGAATATTCATTAGAACTTATAGAGAGTATTTTCAATGAAGTAAAAACTAAAAGAGAGAAAGGCATAATTGTACCATTATTGAATTATGGCAAGAATACATCTACATTATTGGGTCAGCAACATATTGAAAAGGCAGAAGGTAGTAAGGATTTCAAATGTTCTTTTGTTACAAGATTCAGTACTGACCACCAGTTTATAGCTAATATACTGAACAGAAATTGGCACATTTTTCAGGGTTTTGAAGGAATTATTGAAAAATTGGGTACGAGATCAAACATTTTATTTAGAAGGGGTTTAACTATTAAGCAATTGCTGGACAATAAATGTGAACATAGTACACATAAATGTTACATGGGTATGAAAAAGTGTGTTTTTTGTCCAATGCCCACTAGTTAAACAGATTGACCAAGTTGTCATCAATAATACCTTCATAAAAATAAGGGGTAAATATACATGTGATACATTAGGGGTAGTTTATGCTGCACTGTGTGAGGCATGCGCATGCTTTTATATAGGTAAAACTAAGAGGAATTTAAAGGAACGCATGTATGAGCATGCTAGAGATATTAAAAATAAAAACATGAACAGTGCATTATATACGCACCTTGTCAACTTCCCATCACATGGTTTTAAATTCGTAGTTATTGATAAAATACCTCAAGACCCTAGAGGTGGTCCATGGGTGGACATTTTGGATTTTAGAGAGCTGTGTTGGCAAGTCAGATTAAATGCTCTGTGCAGACCACGCCTTAATGATGGTATTAGTTTAACTAGTTATCTAAGACTGTGTTCATACAAAGTTTGAAAAATGTTCTATGTATTTCCTTTTTTATTTGAAAAGTTGGTGCTTGTATATGAAATGATGATTTCTAGTACGTTTATTAATTATGCTAATTCTTTATTCTGTTTGATTAGTTTTGTTTTAGAAGGGTATACAGGGGTAGATTTAAGTATTTCTCATGGAGGTTTTTGAATATTTATTGATGTTAGGATTAACTGGGTTTCACTGGATGAATTTCATCACATGTTGTAATGAATTAGAGTATTTAAATGAGTGTTTTTGTGAGATGAAATATTCTGATGAAGTCTAAGTTATAAATTGACGAAAGTGCTAAATAAACCTGTGTTTTACAAATTATAAGGTGGTTCCTGGCATTCGAAAGGTGTTTCGCATTTGAAACTGGTGTTTTTGTTCTAAGTTTCTGTGTTTGGTTCTAAGTTTTATTCAGTCGAGAGTGTGTGCCGGTTTGAGACATGGTCACCTCCCGGCGTACTATCACTTTAGGAGACGACCCAATTGAAAATATTGGATTCTTGACTCAGCTAATACAAGAAATTTCAAAATAAACTTCTAATGGAACTAGACGCAAAGGTATTATGCCTAGCAGCAATGTATCAGAGCCAGGTATCAGGAGGGCTGATAATTTGCAACAGAATTTGCAAGTTTCACCAACAACAAGGCTGAATTTAACAGACTGGTTACATAAAGACTTTTGTTTTGCAAGTGTGAGTAACAACAGTCATGGCACTTGTACGTTTCAGCAGTCTCTTATCATGTTTGAAAGTAAATTAACCAAATGTAGAAAGCTCCAGTTGGAAAATGCATATTTTTTAGAATGCATCAAGAACAAGGTAGTGCTGAAGGGCCTTAGACATTGGAAATATCCAACGGGACTTGTCCATAATTCACCTTTATATGCAGAACTTGTTGCACTTTTTGATAGACAAGGTATGGAATTATTGGACATTTTAATCAAACACAACTGTAATAATATTGAGACAGCACAAAAAGAATTACAGGAATTAGACAGAATTCTCTGTAATGATTTGTTATTTGAAAATAATGTGTCCAAATACAAAAACATCTTTGATAGTGTTGACAAAATAGCCATGGAGATTCAAAATCGGAAAGAGAAGAAGCTTATTAGGGACATTAAAGCGTATGCGTCAGGGTTAGCTTACCCTAAACCTCCCATTCAGTACAAACTATGGAAAGCATCAATGATGAGGAGAATAGGTGAGGTATTACAAGAAATGAACAAGCCCGTTTAGGGTGGGACATCCTGAGGAGATCGACGAGGTTACAAAATCAGGTGCAACAAGCAAATTACAGGCCACCACGGTATTTCCAGGGTCGGAGTCTCCATGATCAACAATTTTGTTAGAACCAGCAATTCCAACACAGCAGGCAGCAAGCAAACTGGAATTACTAATAAACAATGAAGGTTTATCTGGTATTGATATACGGACAAATGAGAGCGCAGTATCAAACATTGGTCGAGTGAGGGAAACAAACATTGAATTACTAATTCATTGTACGTTCATGGAGAGCGGAGATGAAATGGTTGTTTCTTGTCACAACAATGAACATGTTAATGAAATATTGAACGATAAAGCTGACTTTACAGTTTTTAATTTCACTATGCAGTTTTATGATAAAAGTATAGCTAATTTATTTAGTAAAGGCCTGAATTTTGTGCTGGCCAAACGTGTTGACTTAGTAGAAGTGATTTTAGATTTAAAAATGTTTGTGAGGAACTTGAACTTTCAGTTAATGTTTGACAATAAGGTTGATAATACAACTAATGCTTTACTGCACAAAAAAAGTTTATTTAACCCTCCTTTAGCGTATAGTTTAATATTTTTTGAGAAGATATGTGACTTTGATTTCCGCACCATGATGGTTGGTAAGGAAAATATTGTTCACAATTTATCAAATAGTGAGAGAGAGTTACTTCATAAATTAGTTAATAACAATACAATTCAGGTTATGAAATAAACCTGTGTTTTACAAATTACAAGGTGGCTCCTGGTGTTGGAAAGGTGTTTCACATTTGAAACTGGTGTCTTTGTTCTAAATCAAAATTTGTTGTTTATTTAGTTATATGCATTTCATGTATTGCCTTTTATATTGGACAAACCACCAGGGAATTGCATCGCAGAGTCAGTGAACACTATGAAAAGCACACACCAACCACAAACTGATATAAAAAGCCAGATAGAAGCCAGTAAGATCCACAACCGATTTATTGATTGAGCGCTTTCGCCTCACAATATAAACTTCATCAGAATACCTTTGTAACAAAAACCTCAACTTTTATACATTGTCTTAATCACATAAAATGACATCACTTCCTATATACAAAAAGTGACTTCATACATAAATACAAATAACTACTTAAAATTACTACATGACATCATCCTGTATAAAACACTTACATATAAAATTCTGCTTTAAGTTTTAAAATAGAACTAATACAAATTGCACTGTTAAGTCCTGGTGCCTCAGAGGCATTAGTTCTCATTTGACATCTGAGCTCCTTCAGTTCTAGATATTCATTCAGGAGTCCCCCCCCTCTCACTAAAGTGACTTGCTCAATGACAGTGAACCTGAAACTGTGTCCTGGATGCAAGACAATATGTGCAGCTAGGGCATTTTTTGTTTAATTTCTCCCAATGTCATAATAATGTTGGTAGATTCTAGTTCTCAGTGCATTGATGGTTTTTCCTGTGTAAAAACATGGACACAGGGAGCACTTAACTAGATATATAACTCCCTTACTGCTGCAAGTGAACTTGTTTCGTATTATATATACACACCATACGTAAAAATCAACTGCCAATCATTAGCGGACCGGAGTTCCGCTGTGGCGACCCCTAACTGGGAAAAGCCAAAAGACACAAAGACACAAACAAACTGCTGCAAGTGAACTTGTTTCGTATTATATATACACGCCATAACTAGGTATATATACCTCCTTGCCTTCCAGGATACATTTACATTGCATGCAGAATACACATTTTACCATGCCCCCCCCCGTCCTTGCATTCGTTTTTCTATAGGTTTCCATCATAGTTTTTATGCCGGTGTCCTTTTATAGACAATTTTGGGGAATGTTTCTGCCGAGTCAAGGTAGAGTCAGTGAACATAAATATGCTACCTTAATAGGAGATAACAAAAATGCTCTTAGTAAACACTATAGCAAAAGTTCATGTAGGGTAAATTTTAAGTTTATTGTTTTAGATCAAGTGGATGATTTTGAAGATAGGTTCGATTCTGAAGATGAACTGGACTGGAGGGAGTAGTTATGGCAAATTATATTAGATACACAAGCTAAAACCAAACTGAAATAAACACAGGAATGAAACGGTCCTTTATCTAAAATAAACTAAATTATTATCTAAATTATCTAAAATCAAAGAATCGTTCTGAAGAAATTTAACGTAGATTAAATGAAAGTGCTCACTGATTCTTTAATTTTAGATAATAATTAGTTTTGGATCACAATAAAACGGTTTATCAGTACTGTGGATATTTTTTTCATTCTGGGACTGGGCAAGGACCGTTTCATTCCTGAAATTATATTAGATGCTTGCTACCCCCAGGTCTTAATGACAAAGAAAATTTTTAAGTTTTTTATAATGTAAGACTGATTGATTAAACCATGTGGCCTAGAACGATATTAATGTTGTTTTTGTATGTAACATTCAGTCTGAAGAAGTCCTTGGTATAAGACAAAACTGCTTATTGAATGTCAGTAAAGAATTCCTGGTGATTTTGTACGAGACGTTTTTTATCGCTATTGGAATGTTTTACGGCTGTATTTTCTGCTTTTTTGTCAGAATATTATCCAGTTCACCTGGAATTGCAAAATATGGTAGGATTAACTGTGTCCAAACAGACATGGAAATATCCGTATATTGTACATTCCAATGTACTGAAACAGCTTATGCACTGTGATATGTACTATGAAGTCACTGAACGCAGATCATTGCAACATAAAATACTGAAATGCAACATCTGGCTTATTTCTGAATGCTTATGTACATTTTGTAGGATGCCAGCCCCACCCAGCAATCATTCCATACTCCAACGGCTAGCAGACACAGTGTCACTGAAAGAGGAAGAGTATGATTTCCAGAAAATTAGGACTTCCTCTTTCTCTGACATTGTGCAATGTCCTCAGAGTTTCAGTTATTTTAATAACAGTGGAGTGGACGTAGGGATGGGAAGGGAATAGTTTCCCTTCCAAAAGTATGCACTGTTTAAAAAATATGACTAGGGACTGTAACAAGTGTCTTTTTAGAACTACAGCCTTAAAGATTATGTGACTATGCAACTGTAATGCAAAATTTCAGTCTAACTGTGAATGTTTGTACCATGGCTTCAGTTCCCAGTGCAGTCAAGGCTGAGAGGTTCTAAAAGTGCCAGTGCTGTAATTTTGACATGATTCCTACTTCTGGCTGAAACAGAGCACTCCAACAAGTGTCAATCCAGCTGTGACTTTGTAGTGCCACATCTGATGTGCTTTGGATGAATATGTGTTTGATAGTGGTGGCACTGGACAGGTACTCATGGTTGTTGGTGTATTAAATGTTACATAACCAATATTGCACATTATCAGTGCTATAAATGTTACATACCATGCTCACTTCTGTATAAGCTCCAGCAGTACACTGACTGTTGAGCTGCTAGTTAGAGATGTTGAAGATTTTATATTGACTAATGGTAGCAGGGATCAGTAGGTTGTGACCTTGATTTTCAGTACATTCACCTGACTTTGATGTTACATGAAGTTATTATTGTGAATTACTGCTACGAGACTGTCACTCTGATATTCAAAGCATTTCACATATAGATACACTTGTATTCAGTGAGTATGCATGAAGGTTTAAAGTAGTTTTGATTCACAAAGCAGTTGTGGCAGAATACCCTGACTTTCACAGGCTGATGTACTGGTATAAAACCTGGTAAGCTATGATTATGCATTTTGCAGCTGTCATTATGTGGCAATAAGTGAGACAGTGCACATCCATTTCCCATAACTGTTCAGCAGCTGTATATATGACAACATAGTATTCTGACATTCTCTCTATTTTAGGAACTGAAGTTGACATTGGTGTACCACACTCCTGCTATGTAATATCACTACATGGTTCTCATTTTTCTTTAAACAGAATAAAAGCAACTGCTCCATGTCTTTTCCTTAATGAATCACAAAGTGTATGTCCATTACTTTTTGGCATATGAAATAAAGGAATGATCATCTGGTCTACTATATTAACTCATTTCATGCAAACATTGTAGTTAGACACAACTGCAGGGCAGAAAATGATGACACTGCTGTCATGTTTATGTAATTTCTTAATACCATTTGCAGAGGATATCATAACTAGTGAACAACAGAAAAACTTGTTAGCTGTCATGATTTGCTATTCTTCCATACAGTGGCAAACATATATCTTCTCTGCAACTCCATATAAGCATACTAGCTGCCTTCTAACTGGTTTACTTGTCCCGTGGGGTTTGCTCTGCAAGACTGGTTAGATTATGCTCTGCCACAACACCATAGCCCTTTGTGCAAATAACTGATATGGAAGAGCAACTATTTGTCAAAACGCACACAATGCTGTCTGCTGTAGATGCTTAGGCACCTCCATGACAATGCACTTAGCCAAAGACATTTTAGATTTCCCTTATTCATGCCCATACACACTTAGAAGTACAGTATGTTGTGTAACTCTGCCAGAGCCAACATCTTGATCCATATAGCTGCAGCATGTCATTCATAATTTGGAGAAATGATAGTCAGCCCTTAAATCCCACTATTGCCTTTATCAGTATTTTACATTTCTCTAAACAGATTCGAAAGCATTTTGTAAGAGTTGAAAATGTTTATGTCCACCACTTAGTCTTTAGGACAAAGGGATAATGCACTCTCATCTAGCTTTATTCAAGTGCATACCAGAGGGGAGTCAACAGACTTGTAGACTGTAGTTTGTCCAACTGACGACGCCATCAACACATTTTGCTGAAATTCACATTCATTGATTGTTAGCTATTCACCTTTTCACCTTTTCCTGCTGTTGTGTGACCACAGAGTTGGTATATATAAGTCAGTGTATGGGGAGGGTCTTCCCACACATAAGAGAGTGCAAAGGGCTTGACCTCTGGAAAAAAAATCTAGTTTTGTTGTTTGATGAAAGTGTTTTTTTAGCAAAATGCTTTCATGGCTTTTACCGTCAGATATTTTCTTTTCATTCTGTCATTATGAACACTGTCATTGACACATTTGGTCACTTATACAGTGGTGATTGGAATGGTCTAAAACTCTAGAAAGCTCTGCAATGCAGGTAGAATGTGGTTTGATGTGATACAGGCCATACCTCTCAACCAATCAGTGATACATTTTAACAGAATCAGGGACAAAGCTAGAAAAAATCAGGGACACATTTAAAATATTTGTGCTGTTAACTTGAGACATTCACAGAATCACAGCAGATGAATTAATGTACATTTAGTGAGGTAAAAGAAATCTACAACTCTTAATTATTGCCATTATTCATTAAGTTTAATTCACTGACTTTCCTCCAAAAGTCACCAGTTTTAGGAGGGATTAAGAGGGACACAGCTAAAATTCGAGTCAAAATCAGGGACGTTCCTGAAAATCAGGGACAGTTGAGAGGTTGTAGCTAGGCAGGCTTTAATGGTGTCAGATGTGACTGAAGGTGTTGCATAACTAAAAAAAAATACTCCCCGGAGTAAGTTGATATGAGATCTCATTTCCCACTCACACATAACAATGTATATTTTTGTTTATTTAGTTGTTTTCCATTTGTTTACAAGGCTGGGGCACTAGTCCAAGGACGATTCATAGCCTGATGTTCATTTCCAAGTATGCTATGATGTGAAAAAACTCCACTGAGAATCAAGCGTATTGGTGTTGGACTGCTAACAGTCAGAGAACTAGTTAGTCTGCTATACTATTTTTATATAGCACAGTGAGAAAAAAGAGATTCAGAAAGTCAGTCTCTGTGCTTTCCTCAGACAAAACTTTTATGATATCAGCTGGTTTTACAAAACTCACAGCTATAGCACCTCAGTTCTTTTAATACTTTAAAAAATTGTTTTGTTAAATTATTTTATTTTTATTTACTTATTTATGACCAATAGCAAGCTAAGCCCAGGTTGCATAGGACAACAAGGTTATACAGAATAGGTAACATGTGAGTAGAAAGAAGTATTATGAAAGCTTTTTTAAATTTTTATAATTTTTATTGTTTCCCACATTTTTCATTTTTTCAATGCATTATTATATCATTGTCTGCATAATCAAGTCTCATACATGTTATACAAATCATATAATGTACTGCATTAACAAAAGTATTTCTATTGGATCATTTAATAAAACAGTCTTCTTCATTACCTCTACTTTTAACTTCCATTCCACACTTTTCAAATTCTTCCCACCTCTCCCATTGTTACAGCACTTTCTTACTTTTCAAACTCTTCTTCCCAACTACTGATATTTAATTTATTGTATCTTCCTTTGTTTCCCCTTGACTGCTTTTATCGCTTAACTCTTCTCTCTATTTATGATCACTACCATTTTTCTTTCCCATTTTTCTCTGGGCTCTGTTTTGCTGTGCCCCTCAAGATTTCTTCCAGTTCTTATATTCTCTGTCCATCCACTCTGTTTTCCCTAGTCCCATCTTACTTATCTATGCTTTCTCCCCTCTTTTGTGTATTCCACAATGTTATCTTCCTTCCATGTTTTTATTTTCTTTACACTTCCAGCAGTATGGTGTCTTAGCCCATCGCCTCTTTTTGTAATGTTATCTGAGGTCTGTACCATCTGTACACTAAACTGGCATAAAAATCTCCAGCTGGATCAACCGTTTTTAATAATTTCATCATATCAAATACTTCTTCCCAGAGATAGTTTTCCTAGACTCCATATATTCTTTTACCCTGACTTTCCTCAAATTCTCCACTGCTGTCTGGCTGTTCGTCATCTCAGAATCTTGAATATTTTCCCTAATCTAGTTTTTTTGTGTTTTTATCCCAATCTATTAATATTTTTCCCATTTTCTTTGTCTCCTTCCTTTATACTTCCCTTTAACTTTCATCTTATATCCCCTCTTTCCAACCCTGCCTCCATCTTATTCATGAAGTTTTGAAAGAAACCCTCTCTGAAATGATCCTTCTCTTAGTCCATATTTTTGCTGAATTTCTTCAAAGGAAGCACAGTGTCCACCTACCTCTCTTTTCTGGTCTTTCACTATACTAATGCCTGCCTTCTTCCATTCCCTTAGTTTCCTTTCTATTCCTTCTTGCTTACCTTTCCAGAATGTACCCAATTGTCTTTCTATGTTTTAACTTTTATAGGTTTTATTCCAAGAAAGGTTTTCACTCCCTTTTCTGTCCCTCATTCAGTTTCTTGGTTAATTACCTGTATATTTTCCTTTATATCCCTCTTCCACCAAGCCAGTTTTCCTCCTTTCAATTCTCTCTCCCTTAGTCTCTCAGCTAGATTTATCACTGTTATAGTAGAAAAGCTCACCAGACTCTGCTACACTTTGCGGTGAAGGAAAGGTTAGTTTGCTTTTTATTTGCCTTTTTATATTTTGAATACTGTGATTTGTTTTTTTTTACCTTGTGTTTTACTTGTATTCTGCTTTTAACTGAATATTAAAACTTCAAAAGAGACCACAGCTCTGTCTCTTGTGAGTCAGACAGAATTTTTTTCCCCACCCATCCACCTGCTTACTGTCATCTTCTTAAATACCACTGTTTTTCTAGTTGCCTGCCTCTTATGTTAATTTGACCATATATCTCATTTCCTCTCTGCTTTCACTGGCTTGTGTGAGTAAGCACAAAATTATCATTTTGTGAAATCACTCCCCTTGAAATATTTACATTTATTGACCATCCTACTGTATTCCATAGTACCAGAATACAAAAGTGACCACCCTCTTTCAATCTATCTTGCTGTTTTAAAAATAGTGACTCTCCACTAAAACTTAACTTTTTAGACAGGTAAAACTTAAGTTACCTACTTTCATATCTAACTTATCTAGTGCACACTGCAGTGTTTAGGATAAACCATTTTTTTCATCTTACCTTTAAGCATCCCTGTGACTAGCACTTGCTCTAATACCTGCTGGAAAGCACTAGGAAGCCTTAAACTGATCCAAGCACTCAACTTTCCTTGTTAATAAGGAGAAATTAATTGTAGGCACTAAACAGCTTATAATTCCAAAGTACCTTGCTAAGACAAGGGAAAACAGCTCCTGTACTTTATAAAAAAAAGCACCAAACCAGGCATGTCCAAGGGTCAGCTTCCGGTGATTTCTCCTGTCCACCTGGTGAATCTGGGCATACTAGGGCAATGCAGCAATTGCCTCATGTACACAGACAACCCTTTCCTCCTACCACCCAACACTATAACCTGTGAGAGATGCACATACACAGCCAAACTGGAAGCAAAGCTCTCTCCACCCAAGATTGTGTTAGTCTAGAGGAGAAGGTTAACACCCACACTACACCTCAAGCAACACATAGCCCTTCTAAACCCACACCACCAACACCCACACATAACAACATTAAATCCACATATGCATAGGCCCTTAACTGTAACCTGCCCAAGCAACAAGGACCTCTGAAGCTAAAATGCAAACAAACATCAATCACAACCAAAGTGTCACATAGTTCACAACACCAGTATTCCACCCAGCAACAGCCCCTAAGGCAAGACAATGTACCTAACACTGTAGTCATAGGTGACTCAATAGTCAGGCACACTGATGTCCCACTCACCAGGCTAAACAAGGAGGAAACTAACAGTCAGCTGCCTGTCGGGTGCCAGGATCCACCACATAACACATGCACTCAAGTCACTCTACAAGTACAAATATCACTCTGTCATTGTCCATGTTGGAGTTAATGACGAGATGTACCTCCATGGACTACATGAAAAGAGACATGGAAGAGCTCTCGGATCATGTGGCCCAGGCAGGTATGACTCTAGCCCCGAGTAGCATCCTGCCTTCACCCAGAATGATACCACAATATAAGGACAAAATGATTGACTTCAACAATTGGCTAAGTTTCTGGTGTCATTCAAAGGGTATCCAGTATCTGTCTGCCTGGGACGACATGATCGACAGACCACTATGCTTTGCCAGAGATGGTCTGCACCTGTCGCCCCTGGGATTCACGTTACTGGATAAGGCTCTCGCCACCCCTATAGTGCCTTTTTTAGGCAAAGTTCAAAGGACATCACCACCACCGTAACAGGTTCAAGCATGCAAATTCTGAAGGTAATGCTACTCAAGGCTAGAAGTCTAAACCTGAAAATGCACTCTCTCGAGGCACTCCTAAAAATGGAAAACATTGATATCTGAGCAGTAACTGAGACCTGGTTCAAGGCTCCAAAGAGCACCCCTGCAATACCAGACCACACCTCTTACCATACTTTTCAGCCACCAAACCAGGACCGAAACACTAAAGGTGGAGGAGTGTCTGTATTCACCAAGGATATTCACACCAACAGGCTAGTTGCCCAACACACTGCGTCTGAAATTCTCCAGGTGCAACTAACACTAGGTAGGACTGCAATCCAAATTGTAGCTTGCTACAGATCCCCCACCATGCCCCAAGATTATCACTACACCTTTCTAAACATACTGGAAAATATTCAGATACAACCAAACACCCTAATACTCGGTGATTTTTAAGTGGTCTATGTTAAATGCATGAATGCTTAAATGTTCGAATCTCTAAAGGTCGACCTTTATAGATCGAACAGTTAAGCATTTGAATTTCTTCAAAAATTAAAAAAAAAGAAAAAGATTCACAACTCAAAAAAAAAAAACTAAAGGTTTTAAGCATGGGGGTAAGACCCCCTGCACCCCCACACTCCCCTACTTTAATATACCAACTCCAAGATCTCGCTACAGTTTAGGGAATGGGAAATTTCTTATTTCTGCACTGTAGTTCACTGAAGTGCAGTCTAGGAGTTGGTATATTTAAGTAGTGGGGGATGTGGGGGGTGCAGGAGGGCTTGCCCCCTGCTACAACCCTTTCCTTGTATTTGTTTTTTTTTTAATTTAGTTTCTTACAACTTCGAACGTTTAACTGTTCGATCTGTAAAGGTCGACTTTTACAGATTCAAACATTTAACAGTTTGTCATCGTAATATAGACCCTATTTCAACTAACCTGCCATTAACTGGGAAAACTACTCGTGAACCAACACCTTTGCCCAACGGTTCTTGGAATTCATAAATTCCAATGCCCTGGATCAACTAATCCATAGTCCCACCAGGGGCTCCAATATCCTAGACCTGGTCATTACCAACATGGGAAATCCATTCTCCACACCTATGGTCACCCTCTCGTTGATCAGGTCTGACCATAAGCTAATCACCCTTAACATCCACATCTCACCCCCACCCCCCAGTAAGGAAACCTCCATAAAAGCTTCTCCAAAGCCAACTTCATGCTACTCAAGTCAGAAGTGACAAACTTCATGACACCCATGCAGATGGGAACTGAAAATTCGACTGCTAAATCCTACACTAAGGCACTGTACGAGCACATCAACTCATGCATGAATCGTGCCATCTGAAATAGAACTAAGATTCTCTCCTCCAAAATAAGGAAGCCAATCTGGTGGTCCCCTGCCATAAACAAACTTTACAACAAAAGGAAGAAACTGTTGCAGAAAAGAGGAAAATCCCAGGATGCAAAAAACTCCCTTACCAGCCTCAGTAAGATGCTGAGATCCCTCATAAAATCCTCCAAAGCTAGTTATGAAAATAAAATTGCCAAAGATTCCAAAGACAACCACAAGGCATTCTATAACTATGTCAAAAATCTAAATGACAATGCTCAGATCTGCTCTGAGCTACAACAGAATGGCATTAAATAAACTGATCCCAAGGATATTGCCAGTATCCTGGCAGATCAATTCAGTGCCAACTTCACCCCCCTCTTACCCCCTAAATGGCCCATCTCAATACCGGAAGATTGCAAATTCTGGTAATAACGGCCACGCAGATTAAAAACTCACTCTCCAAAGCTAAGAATACAGCATCCATGGGACCAGATGACATCCTGGGCTGTGTATTACATGAACTACAAAATGAACTGGCACCTCACCTAAGTGGCATGTTTAATCATAGCCTCACCTCAGGCTTCGTGCCCACTGAGTGGCACACAGCTACAATTATCCCACTCCACAAGGGGGGATCCACCTTGGATCCTGGGAACTACCGCCCCATCAGTCTGACAAGCCTGATCTGCATGGCCATGGAACGTATTATCATAGAACTTATAAACAAAGACATTGGCAACCTTCAAACACTGAACCTCACCCAGTTTGGGTTCATGGAGGGCCAATCTTGTCTGCTGAACCTGATTTAATTCTTCGAATCAGTCTCTAGAGCCGTGGACAAGGGTAAGACGATCCACACAGCCTATCTGGACCTTGCCAAGGCCTTTGACACCACCCCCCACTCTGGAATCATAGATAGACTTACTAAGCTGGGCATTAATCCCTACGTCACTCGATGGGTTGCCAACTGGCTTACTGACAGAACCCACACTGTTAAAGTGGCTGACTCCAAATCCAGCTCCAGACAAGTGCAATTGGAGTACCTCAGGGTTCAGTCCTGGAACCGCTCTTGTGTAGCATCTACTTCTCTGAAGTACAGGCCAACACTAAGGGACTCTGGTTAACAAAGTTTGCAGATGATTGCAAACTGGGAGTCATTATTGAATCCCCAAATGATGTGGATACTCTACAAAAGGGCCTTACAGAAACAGATGCTTGGTGCCAGAGCCATGGGCTCAAGCTCAATGCCAAGAAATGTATAGTTTTCCCCTTTGGGAAAAAAACATGTACCCATGAATTACCACATAGGTGGCAGTACACTAAACACTGAAAGTGTAATAAGAGACTTAGGGACACAGGTGGACAGTGGTCTCACCTTCAATAACCACATCGCCACAACAGTCAGGAAATCCTTCTATGTGGCACACCTCATCACTAGGGCTTTTCATCCAGAAAAAAGGAGGTCATTGTCCCATTGTACTCATCCCTCATTGGACCCATTATAGAGTACAATGCCCCGTTTGGTATGTACCTTTCAGGACATCTGCAACAACTGGAAAGGCCATAGAAATACCTCATAAAAAGAATCACAAGCCTAAAGCAGATGCCCTACGCTGACCGCCTTAAAAAACTCCAGCTATACTCTGTCACATATCGTCTACTCAGTGACGATCTCTGCTTAACATAGAAGGTCATGTCAAACCTAGAGCTGTTGGACATGCTACACTTAAAGAAATCCCAATCCCTCAGAGCCACATGCTCCAGGGATCTAAACCTTGTCATCACAATAAACAAAACATGCTGGATGGATAGGTTCCTGACCCAGAGACTCCCCAGACTCTGGAATAGACTGCCCATACACATCAAGCAGAGCGCCTCTTTGGCCTTATTCAAAAGGAACATTGACGATTGGATGGGAGAAAGGAAATGCACCCCAGGGATCACATCAGTCACCCTGCTAGACAGGGGTCTAGGGAAGTAAAAAGTATGGGAAGAAATAGCCAGGGAATTGTTATGGCTAGGCTTGTGTAGGCCCTAAGGCCGATAGCGTAGTACCAACCTGTGAACCTATAGTATACCTTTTGAAATCTGCTGTTCTCCATCTTCCTAACTTTCTATATCTCAAACTGTCCACATTTTTGCCTCATATTTTGGGTCTGTTCCTCATAAAATTTGTGATTTTATGGTAAATCACTGAGGACTGGAGTCACTAAATAATGACATATAATTGAGTTTCAGACTTGATATCCTTCAGGAAATGCATGCTAACACAAATCCTGTTATTCTAAAAACTTTATAAGTATATTTAGAATCTGTCCCTATTTTTTGGGCCTTTGTCCCCCATTGTTTTAGGCTTTGTTCACATTTCTTCAACTAATAGGTTGAGAAGTATACTTTCTAACCACTTGAAATATGTCCTTTGCTACTCGTCCTGTTTTCCCTCTCCATATAAACCTGTCATATTCCCTCTGAATCTCCTCCCTTGGGGATTTGTTTGAATATGTCTCCCATATAAATTACCTTCAGTAAAATCCATCCAGCATATAAACTTTTCCCACCAATTATTCCAATATTATACCTATCCTTCCTATCAGTTCCTCTCTGAAGCTTCTTATAACCTGTTCTATATATTGAAAAACCTTCAAGCCCAAATACTTTTTTTTCTCCCTATGTTTCTTTCTGTTCCACTTCCTCACCCTCCTTATTCCATACTCTTATTACTGATGACTTTTCTGGATGATATTCTAATCATGCTTCACAACTGGATGGTCTGAAAATTTGCAAAATCTGTGGTAACTGTTTTTCTATACCTCCTAATGTTAGCATATATTCATCTACAAACATGAAAGTATTACTTTAAAGTTCATCATTCCCACTGCTGCAGTAGCCTTTAGGCTATATGGGTTGTTTCCCTGCTGAGGAAACAAAAATCTGCCAGCTTCACAAAACTCTGGCTTTCCCTCACTTATTCACTCTGACTGCTGATTGGCCAGTCCCAAAGTGGGAAATCATCAGCAGAGTGAAGAGTTCTTTAGTACTTTCCTGCTGCCATGAGGAGCGTCATCTCTGGGGCTTCACAGGAGCAGCATTTGGCTAAGAGCTTCCTTTGTGGCAGATAAGTCTCCAATGGGGGAACCCCTTCACACTGAAGCTGTTGTCCTTTTAACATTATTTTATGTCTAACAGCAGCATTTCCTCTCTAAAAAAATCTGATATTTTTTATCAGTATTGGAAATACCGTGTCAAGGACTGCTATTTTTATATATTATTGTCATTTAACTAATTGGATCTATTTTTGTGAAAAAATATGTACTGCCTCTGTAAACTTTTGTGACTAAAAGTTTTACTTTGGAATGGGCAGGGATATACTTATCAGTGTTAGGTTTTCATGAAGTGAACATAAGCACATCTGCCATTTTATTTTCCTGTCAGTGTATTTAAGAGTTTAAATGGAGTTTTAATAGTGAATTTGTGTGCTGCTTGTACTTTAATTTTGAGAAGGTGTTGGGATAAGTAGTATGAGTGACCCTCCATGATAACTTACCCTCCAACCCACTTGCTGCAGCATTTACCACTTTTGGCATCTCTTCCTGCTTGGCTATAACATGGATACTTACTTTGAAACAGGTTGTTCCACTCCTACTGAACCTAAAAAGAAAAAAAAAAACACTTACCAAGGAGCCCTTGCTAGTGCCATGTGATCAGTCTGCATCTCAGTCAATAGTAGGTGATCTTCTTGTGGCCAGTGGTTGTCCCTCATACCACTGAGTTACCTCCTCGTCTTCCTCTGGTGTAGTCCTTTGACCACCATAAACCGGGTCAGCCATGTCCTTTTCGGCTGTTCATTGTTTATTCCAGGCAAGGGAGAACTATCATCTCTAGGTTTGGGAGATACTCGAGAAAACTCATCTCAGGGTAACTGAGGCAAGAAACCATTAGACTGGTCAGACATCCAACCTTCAAATTAGTCTTCTTCCACATGGATTCCTACATAGAAAAAAAAAACTTAAGATTAAACATCATTTATCTCAAGAAGTAGTTACAGTTAAGAAAGATGATTTTTTTTTGCCATAGCAAGGTATGCTTTACAGGCTATGAATCCTGGTATGCAAAAGCTATTACAGGTGGGCATCCCAGAGAAATTTCCGGGGAAACAGGATTTGATGACTCTGATTATGACATAGACATGACTTCTATAGATTCACAAGCCCAACTCCCTGACTATGAGGAAAATATTAACTCTTACCTTCCTGTGAATTTCTTTTAATCTGACCATAGCCAGGATGAATGACATATATTTATGGGAATAAATAGTTGCTCTTCCAGAACTGAGAAGACATTATGATATGTTAGGAATGGATATTTGCCATTTCTCTCTCATACTGCCAGCCCTGGAGGATGTGTTGAATACTACCTGTAATCATCCTGGTACACAGCCATCAGTCCATAAAATAAGATGATGAAATGCATTAAGTGCCTCAGAATAATACATTTCTTTTCTCTCACCTTAGATCAAACCCAGCAACCATATCCACTGCTTCACCTACTGGCAATAGGTTAAGCCTCAACACAACCTATTTTCCTAGTGAAACAAAAGGCATGGTGTAAGAGAATGTTTTCTTCTTCCACTTTAGCTCTCAGAACTGTCATTCATCAGGCTTACATGTGGAAGTGTATGGTTTGTTATATGGTCAGTCTGAGGGAATTTGCTAGCATATTTCCTACAGAAGAAAGCTCTTTTCTAAATCATATTGTTTCTACCTTTTCCCAGACATCCAAATATGCTTTTAAGAGTGTGTATGATTGTGCAGATACGGTGTCTATGGCCATTGCTACTCATACAGTGTAGAGAAGATGATGATGTTACTTCTGAAATTTTAGATTTTGCTTTAGACAAGGAGGTATTGTTTGGCTCTTCTGCTACCCGGATTCTCAAACAATTTGATGAAAGAGGAAGACTGATTCAATGAATTTCTAAGATTTTTTTTCATTTCTCCCACTACAAATGTTTTAGGCCTCCCTCTTTTAAGAAAATGCCAAATAACCAAAACCAGTCTTAGTGTGGAAAACAAGAAGCTTAAAAGTAAATGGCAGGAGGGAAATAACAATAAGAATAGGGTCCTTTAAGAAAAGGAGCAGACCAACAGTACAGAATGTCTATGCCACTATACTTCCTATCCCTCCTCTCCATCCAATATCTACATAAACCTGATCCAGAAGCTGGTTCTCAACATCCGTCTTTGGCAATAGATTTTCTCAGACACTTCAGTGTTAAAAGTGGTGCAGGATGGTTACCGATGTCACTGGGTACAAACGCATCCTTTCAATGGAATGCCTCCCCACCTTCTAAACCAAGAAGGATATTTTTCTCAGGTTCTTCAATTTTTGCAAACCCAAGTAGTCATAGTCAAAGGGGCAAAGGTTTCTCTTGCAGAATGTTTCTGGTACCAAAGCAAAAGGCCACTTGGAGACCAGTACTAGATCTTTAATTTCTGAATCTGGTTGTGAAAGTACTGAAATTCAAACTGTTGACTTACAAAACCTGTTAGCCTTCATTCCTCCCATGAGTTGCATGGCAATGCTAGACTTAAGAGATGCTTATCAAATTCTAATAGCCACAGGCTTCAGGAAATTTGCAAGATTCTCTGCTTCTTGGTCTCATTATCAGTTCTCGGAATTATCATTTGGATTATCTGCAGCTTCAAGGGTGCTCATGAAATGTCTAGCCTCAGTCATAGCTCATTGCATACTGAATGGCATTCACATATTTCTTTATTCAGATGACTTACTTTGTCTTTTCAGAATCTTTATCTAGATGTCAAGAGTGATTTACCTAGGTTGTGTCTCTTCTGACAAATCTGGGCATCCACATAAATGTTGCAAAATCGTCCTTGACTCCATCTCACAGTATTGTGTTTCTTGGCTGTCTTCTAGATTCTTCTCTCCAAGAGGTCTTTCTGAGACAGGAGAAGGTGGATTTTTATTTTGAATTTCTCCTTGGCTTCTCTAATCGGGCTCAGACTTCAAGAGAATTTCTCAGAATCCTAGGTTTCATTGCTTAAATGATTCCCATGGTTTCTGTAGCCAGATGCAATAGTTTCTAAAAAGTCAGTAAGCGGGACACTAAAACCTAATACAATAAACACTGGCATGCCGATGTAACTCCTCGGCGCTGTGATTCTTCTATTTCCAATAAATGTAATGCTCATTAAGTCAAATGTTGAAATTCATCCAATATTTATTAAAATAACAAAAAAATAGAACTTAGCCCTTTTGTCTGTTAACCGATTTGTATTACGGGACTTCCTCAGAGTTCATTAACACTACTAACATCACTTCCTCGTATTTAAAATAATGTTAACATAAACCTGTGACCTCATTAATGCAATTAATCTAAAATTCGACATTAATTAAGACTTAACTACAAAAATCATACCATAAAAATGTGTACATTGATCAGCAAATTTATTTATCATATGATTCTGTCCCTTAATATTAAAAATCTTGTTAAAGGCACATTGTCATTAATTCCTGTAGTCCTCGTGGCATTTAATCTAATTAGCCAAAGCAACTCTTTAAATTCCAATAAACTATGTGAATCATCCCATCTTTCATCCACTACCACCCTATTAATAACGAAAAAAAATAATTTATTAAAGGATGTACAAGTGAGTGAATGTTTATAGAGCACATTGGTCGCTCTACACTTCTTAATGTCATAGCTATGCTTATAGATTCTGTTTCTCAACTTTCTCTTCATTTTCCCAATGTGGAATCCAGCACATGAAATGCAGGTTGCTAAGTAGACCACAATCTTGTGATGCAATTGCATTTTCCTGAACATTTTAAGGCCCTATCGACACCTTCAGCCATTACAAAAGTCCATCATTGATGAACCTACATTACTCACAGCTTCTACATTTCACCATTTTGGAGTCTACAAATCAACTCTGTGCTGCAGGATTCCCCTCCAGCCAATTTTTAATGTTTTTACCCCTGGAGTATACTACTTTGGGGCCATTGCCCAATATATATTTGTAATTTTGTGAAAAAAACTAATTCCAGCAATTAAATATAACTTTAACCAACTAGGGTCCAGCATATGATATGGTATCAACATAGCCCCTTCCCTTTTGGTGTCTTCAAGTGATGTCTGACTTTCTGAAATATGTTACACAGATGCACAATTGTCCCCTGTACCAACCGTCAAAATGGGAGAAAATCTTGTGTTCCTCCCTTCAAGTACTTCTGTCCTTATTTGTTTCAGTAGGTTATTGGGGTAACACCCTTCCCTAAACAAACTGATTATGAACTCTAATTCCTTCTCAAAATTGCTTTCCTCAGAACTCAACCTGGAAAGGCGCACTATCTACCCCTTTACCACACTTTTTTTCTGTTTAAAATGGTGACAACTTTAAAAATGTAGGAATGTGACAGAATAAATTGCCTTCTGATAAATGTTGGAGATATATGTTTCTTTCTGCATCTTTTTCTATAGTGACATTTAAATAATTGATTTCTTTGGGTCACATGTGAAAATTTGTTTGTGTCTTTTGGCTTTTCCTGGTTAGGGGTCGCCACAGCGGAACTCCGGTCCACTAATGATTGGCAGTAGAGTTTTACGTGCTGGCTTGCCGGGCCTAACGCACAACCTTCAATGAAGGAATGCCCATTCACGTGTGTTGCCACACAGAAGACGCTCTAACTGAGAATCGAACGGGCAACGTCTAACTGTGAGGCGACAACGCTACCGCAGCACCACCACCGCAGTATGGGTCACATGTGAAAGTGAATTTTAAAAATTCAGTGGTTCCCTCTAAAAATCTAACAAACTGTTCCAAGGAAACCATATCACCCTTCCATAATACAAATATATCGTCCAAAAATTGGAAATATTTCTATAATCTGCCTTTAAATGGGCAATCCTTCAACCATTGATGCTCCCATTATGCCACAACTAGGTTTGCGTAAACAGGGGCACATTTTGCCACCATTGCTACCCCTGAAATGTGTTAGAAAAATTCACAATCAAAGTGTTCAAAATTGTTGGTCAACACCAGTCTAACACACTGCATGATCACCCGTAAATTATTCTCACTCATTCGGCTGTCACCTAAAAGGGCTTCTAAAAATATTCTAGACCACTGTGATGTGGAATCACTGAAAAATATTAATTACATCAGTAGTCTCTAATATTAAATCATCACTACAGTCTGCTTCATTCAACATTTCCAAAAAAAAGCCAAGACTCTCTTAAGATATGAGGCTCATTCTTGATCAAGTGTTTACAATGAAAGTCCACAAAAGCGGCTAATGTCTCAGTCTTTGACTCTCTTGCTAACACTATAGGTCTTAATGGGGAAGTCCAAACAGTTTTTGTGGACTTTCAGAATTCTGAAAATTGCCAGTAGCGATGGATTGTCCATCCTTAAAAATGGCAAACATCCTAAGTGATAGTCCCTTGACTCAACATATCACTCAACACCATATCCAGTTGGTAACAGGCCAATATTATTTTATTTCTGGACACCAATCAGTATGTATTGGCTTCACATAGAAAATCCATCATTTTTCTGGCATATCAACAATAGTCTAGCAATACTATCTCACCCCCGTTATTAGGTCTCATAACCCTCACTGATTTATCCTTGGATAAATATTGTAGCTTGCTGTATTAGTTTCTAAAAAAAAAAAAAAAAACAAATGGGACATCAAAATCTAGTTTGGGGCTTTCTAAACATGGAACTGCATTGGTGGAGACAAGAAATTCAGCTGAATTCACATTTCCCTTTCTTTCCTCAGTTCTCTCCTCAGTCCTTAAACAAGTTTCTCACCACAGACACTTCAGATTTTGCTTGGGGAGCAGTATCCCTATCAGTAAAAGGGCAAGGCCTGTGGAGTCATCAACACAGACCAAAGAACATTGATTTAAAGGGGATGTTGGGTGTGATTCATGCCTTGAAGTCTCTTCATCACTTTTGGCCTCCTGGACCTCTACAAGGCATTACAGACAATACCATAGTCATGTGCTACATAAAAAGCAAGGAAGTACAACATCATACGCCATTATGCAGGCTAGCCACGATGGCTTGTGAGGCAGCTCTACAGCATTCCTTAACCTTGCAAACATCTTACATTATGACAGAGCAAATCATAGTGGCAGACAAACTGGGCAGGGCCAGGACAGACCCTCATGAATGAAAGGTGAACGACGGCCCTTCCAGGAAATTACCCAATTGTGGAGAACACCTCAGCTAGATCTGTTTGCCTCATTTCAAGATGGACAACTAAACAAATTCTGCTCTGGGGCTCCTTACAAGCAAGCCTGGAAAAGAAATGAATTGTCATTCCTATGGACTTGAATATTCCTTTATGCTTTTCTACCCTTTCCACTGATATCCAGGGTAATTCTGAAGATTCAGAAGGACTCCAAAAATAATTGTGGTGACTCCATTTGGCCCAGGCAGCATCAGTTCTCCTTTCTTATGGAATTGGCCAATGGCAATTACCACAAAGATTCCTCATAGACTGGACCTACTCGCACAAAACAAATGGGGATTGACACACGGAAATCTAAGTCAACTTCAACTGCCTGCCTGGGGGATTCAATTCTAATATCTTTTGGCACTTATTTCATGAGGACATGTAGCAGGTACTAAAAGTGGCAAGAACACCTGCTACTAAAAAAAATCCTTTATTGGCAAGTGGAAGTGATTTTCTAGCTCATGCCTAGCTAATAACCAGGGGCCCTTTATGGATCTTGTAACACTGGTGCTCAAATATTTGTTTTAGTTATTTTCCTTTGGTGTCTATTATTCCTGTGTAAAGGTTCATCATATGGCTATTTCAGCATGTATGCCCATGGATCCTCTTCTTTTTTTTTCTGTTTGTAGTAAAATAGTTTCTGAAAGGAGTTTTATAATTGAGGCCTCCTCATGAACAGGCTGCGTCTCCTTGAGATCTCAACTTTGTGCTGAATAAGTTGACTGCTCATCAAGCTGCTTTAAAGTTCTTGACTTGGAAGACTGTACTTAGCATTGCTCTGACATCTGCAAGAAATGTGTCTGAGTTGCAAGTTGTCATGATAGGTGAACCTTACCTCATATTCCACAAAGTTAGGGTCACAGTAAGAACAAATGCCTCATTAATGCCCTAAGTGGCTTCAGAGTTTACTTTGAATCAAACCATCAGTCTCCCAGTTTTCTACCCAAAACCTATACAGTGAGAAAGGATTCTACATAGACAATTGATGTTGACAGAACTAAGTCCTTTAGAAAAGCTGATCAGCTATTTGTTTACTATTATGGGATAAAAAGGGACATCGTATGTATAAACAGATAATTTCCAAGTAGTTATTTTCATATCCTGCTATTTGTTATTTCCACCATGGCAAATTCATTCCGGGTGGTATCAAAGCACATTCTGCTAGGGTCTTGTCTTCTTCTGTATCATACTGGAAAGGAGTTGACTCTAGCAGCATTCTAGTGGCAGCTGCATGATCCCATATACATACTTTTAGAAAGCGTTGCAAACTGGATTCCTTCCCATGACTATACCACAGGAGCTCTTGTATCTATAGCCTTCCTCCTGCCAGGTCGGATAGGGCTTTGGTAATCAACCCATATAGCCTTAATGCTACTGCAGCAGTAGGAATGGTGAACATTGTACATATCCTTCCTCTTACTAGGTTGGATAGGCTTTCATTTTCAACCCATATAGCCGAAAGGCTACTGCAACAAATGGAATGATGAATGTAGTACAGTTTTATAAGTTGTACTTATCTATGCCATCAGATGATGGAATTCCTCACTGCTGCAACAACAACTCCCACCTTGCATCCTCTAGTCTTGTATATATTTGTAGTTGGGATATAAAGTAGAGTTCTTTGTGTTTCTACTTTATATGTTTCTTCTTTTTGTTGTTTGATTTAGGATGCTCTTCACGCTCTCTGTATGGGCGAGAGAGTCCTACAGAAATTTTGACTCTGACTGCGGATTTTCCTCCTTGGAACTAGCCATTTGGCAGTTAGAGGGAAGGTATGGGCGGAGCCAGAGCTTTGTTCATAAAAATCACTGCTGGCGTAGCCTAAGCTGTAAGGGTAGGACCCCTTCCTAAGAGCATAGCACAGTCTAAAGAGTCTGAATAACTATATGAAACATTTCAACCCCCCAGCATTCCTTTAATCCATTTTCATCTTTGGTGACAGATAGTTTTAGACAGATGGGTTCTGAGAGTAATCCATGAAGATTACAGATGGCAGTGGAAGGGAGGATTCCTCCTCACCTGCCACACCAGACTCTTCTTTTCTCTCCTGTCATTCAGCATGTGCTTGCCCATGGGATGATGGAAGTCTTCCCTCCTGCCCATTTAGGCAAAACATTTTATTCCAGGTGTCACAGAAAGAAGATTCTTGGCGATCAGTTCTTTATCTTTTCTGTCTGAATATGTTTGTGTTAGTTCCCAATTATTAATTCAAAATAATGTCTCTTCATGACCTGTTAACACTTATTCCCCATTTGACTTTTCTGTTGACCTTAGATTTAAAAGATGCATATTGTCACATTCATGTGAATCCAGATTTCAGATGTTTCTGTATCTGGATCACATTATCAGTTCTCTGCATTACTGTTTGGTCTATCTACTGCTCCAGGAGTGTTGACAAAGTACCTGGCTCCTGTGATAGCCTACTGTAGACTGCAAGCTTTTAACATATTTTCTTATTTAGATAACTTAATCTTTGCAAAGTCAAGTGTCAAGAATTTCTCAGCTGGGTAAAAGATCATGTATACAGGCTGAGATTCCAAGATAACTTACAGATGTTTTTTTTTTTACTCCATCTTACAGGATTCTCCTCCTGGGGTATCTCCTAGACACCTCAGTTCAACAAACGTTTCTTCCAAAGGAAAAAATAGTTCTGCATTTAGATCTAATTTATGTGTTTTTCTAAGCAGACTACCATTTCAACAAAGGAATTCCTCAGTATTCTGGGTCTCATGGCATCTATGATACTCATGATACCTCTTGCAAAACTTCAAATGAGAAAAATCCAATGATACCTGTAATTTCTATGTTCCCAGCATCAACATCCCCTGGCATGTCAGTTTTGGGATTTGTGAATAGGGAAATTTTGTGGTGGAGATACCAAATTTCTCAGAATCCAGGTCTCCCATTCTCCCCTCCTGCTCCGGCAGTCAGTCACAGTAGATACCTCTGACTTTGCATTGAGATCAGTGTTTATGGGAATAAAAATGCAGGATCTTTGGAAAAAAAGACAGACTAAAATGCATAAACATAGTAGAGATGTTAGCTCTTATAAATGCTCTCAGTTCTCTCAGTCATCTGTGGCCCCTGGGACCTCTTCAAGTGTTTAAAAACAACCCCACAGTAATGTGGTACATAAAAAAGCAAGGGGGAGCCAGATCTTTCTCTTTGTGCAGAGTGCGATGGCATGAGCCGCCACTGGTGCAGACTAGACATGATAGCCTCTGATATAACTTTTTAGCACAATCTCACTCTACAGGCATCTTATATACCATCAGAGCAAAACTGTGTGACAGACAAGGTAAGCAGGACCATAAATAAAAACTGAATCAGGAGGTCATCCAAGAATTGATCCAACTGTGGGAAACACCTCAAATAAATCTACTTGCCTCCACTCACAACAATCATTTGGAAAAATTCAGCTCCAGGACTTCATGCAAGAAGGCCTGTAAGATAGACACATTTTCTTTTCCTTGGGCACACATGTTCCTGTATGGCTTCCACCCTTTGTACCAATATCCAGAGTCATTCAGAAGATTCAGAAAGACTCACCAAAGATCATTGTGGTAACTTCCTTTTGGCTTGGGCAACAGTGGTTCTCCCTTCTTTTGGAGGTGGTCACTGGAAATTACCACAAGCTTCCTTACAGACTGGGTCTATTCACATAAAACCAAGGTGTTTGATACATCCCAGATCCCAACAACTACGACTAACTGCTAAAATTTTAATACTGTTTTGGCACCTTTTTTCTGAGGATATCCAGCAAGTATTATAGGAGGTAAGAAAGTACACTACTGGAAAATCATATATTAGTAAATGGAAAAGGTTTTCTGGTTGATGCCAACAAAAGAACCAACAGCCATTCAGGGCTGGTGTTTCCCTGGTTTTAAAGTATTTGTGTGAGTTACTATTCTATGTACTGTCCAACTCCTCAGTCAAGGTTCATTTGTTGGCCATTTCAGCAACATGTCTTCCCATGGATCCCCTGTTTCAATGCAACTTTATGTGAAAGTGTTTTTGAAAGGAGTGTTTCATAAGAAGCCTCCTGTGAAGAAGGTGGATCCCTTGTGATCTTAATTTTGCATTAGAAAAACTAACTCTTTGATCCATTTGAACCAACTCATGAGGGTGACTTGAGGTTCTTAACATGGAAAAAAGAGTTACCTCTGCAAGAAAAGTATATGATTTGCAAGCTGTTATGGTGGGTCAACCTTATCTAATTTTCCAAAAAGATGTTGCTTTGTTAACAACTAATCATTTATGTCTAAAGTGATATTCATGTTTTCCTTAAGACAAGCTATCCATCTTCCTTTTTTCAGAATGTAAAAAAAATGATCGAGAAAGGATTCTCCATACCTTGGATGCTCACAGACAGCTCTGATACTATCAAAACAGAACACAGTCTTTCAGAACTTCTAATCAGTTGTTCATTTCCTGTGAAGGTAAGAAAAGGGACAACCTGTGTCAAAACAGACAATTAATGATTGTCTGATGCTATTAGATTCTTGTTATACCCACCACAACAAAACATTCCATGCAGAGTCAAGACTCACTCTTCATTTGTGATTTTTGGAAAAGGTTGGAATCAAGACATTCTAGAAGCAGCAGCACATTCCTATGTACACACTATAAACTAGATTCCTTCTCCAGACCATTCTCCAAGGGCTTCTTGACCCTCATCCTTCCTTCTCCCAGTCATATTAAGCTGTGATAATCCACCAATATAGTTTAGGATACTGCAGCAATCATCCTTATGAAAATATAGTTCAGCTGTGTAAACTTACAATAACAGTAGATTTTTGTATGATTACTGCTGGAGTAGCAGCTCTCTCCCTCTGCCTCCCCCTTATTTTTGTATGTTTTTATGCCAGAATGTAGACTTTTATTGTTATAGTCCTAGCATTGTCCTCTATGGGCTTTAGCCTCACTATTTCTGTTTTTTTTTCTCATATTTTTTTATTGATTTTCAAGAGTATAATTACAATTTTAACAAGAAAAAACAACGTAATATCAATTTTTTACAAAAACTATATACAAAGTCCAAAATAGATACCAAATCTTCAATAACATTACATTTTGTCTAATAGTTTTTTAAGCTTTATCCAGGCAATTTGTTTATGAGTCATGTTTGAGGAGTGTAACATAGCTGTTTGTAATTCCCTACTACAAATAATCTTAGTAAAATATATAAACTCCTTAAATGAGAGGTTATTTTTACATTTCCAATTTCTAGTAATAGTTTTTCTTGCTATAGCAAGTAGAGTCCAAAGGAGGTTCATTTGATTCAGTGGAACATACCTTGGCATTGGTGCATTAAAAAGTATCATAGAATCAGAGATCTCGCATCTGTCCGACCACAAAGCTTTAATAAAATGTTTAAACTCCATCCAAAATATGGTTATTGTTCTGCATTCTAAAAACATATGTGCCCAGTCGGCATCTATTAGCTCCTCGCATCTCCAACATCTATTAAAATCTTTCTTGCTTATTCTAGAGGCTTTTTTTGGTGTAATAAAACTTCTATGAATGAATTTCCATGTAATAATTTTCCAATATGTGGAAGAAGAGGTATGGTAAACAGATCTGAGAATTAAAGTTTTATCATTTATATGTATTTGGGAGTTGTTGAAATTGTTTATATATTTCCATAAGTTACCGGCTAATATTATTAGATCTGATCTAAGAATGTTGTAAAATTTTGACAATGAGATACCATTATTATAGCCTATATTGGTGAAGTCAAAGAGGATGGATAATTTTTGGGGAGGTCTGTTATAGCAGGAAAATTATGTCTTTTAAATTCCGTTAAAATAAATTCTTTGAAGATTTGAATATTTAACCAGTTATTTTGGTAGATATTATACCTGGCTAAAAGGTAAGTAGTATCATGAATATTATTAGTTCCTAAAAACTGATGCCAGAATAATAACCCATTTTCTTCCATAGTTTTTATTTTCATCATGTTAAAGGAATCAAAGCATCCCTTGGTTAAGATTATTGGAAACATTAGAATGGACAAATTGTTGTTCAAAATGTTCTTATTCATTACTTTTTTAAAATTTTGCAAGATATATTTAATTATAGGAATAATATGTGATTTTTCCTGCTCATTTTTGAAGAAGAATTCTTTAATAACTATAAATAGCTTAATATTTTCAGAACAATATATGTTTTTGAAAAACTTGTCAAAATTACTTAATAGTATTGTTTTGTGTAATTTTTTCCAATTTGAATGGTATTTTGGACTTAACCACAGACTTGTTATATTAAGAATAATGGCATCAGCATAAAGCTCAAAATTTGGAAAAGCAATCCCTCCTTCAATACAGTTTTTATAGTGCCAATCATATTTAATCCTTGGTTTTTGAGGATACCATAGAAATTTAATTAATATAGTGTTTATGTGTTTAAGTTGTTTTCTAGAAGGAGGAGCCAATAATGTTTGAAGATAAAAAATAATTTTTGGTAATAGAATCATTTTTATCAGAAATAATCTTTCTTCTATAGTAAAGAACATTTTCTTCCATCTATTAATGTATTCTGTGATTTTATTTAATACAATTTTATAATTTATATTTATAGTGTCCTTCCATTTAGACAGAATATGAACCCCAAGATATTTCAATTTATCATTGGTCCAGTTAAAGTTATTGTAATTAGATAGACTGTTATTCAATTTTTTTTTTATGAGAATAGTTTCTGTTTTGTTTTGGTTAAATCTAAGGTTTGAGATTTCCTCAAAGAGTTTTAATGATCTGATAATGTGATCAATAGATGAATCAATATTTCCAATAGTTAATAAGATATCATCTGCAAAGAGTAAAATTTTAGAAGAATAGTTCTCATTAACATCAAAACATTTTATGTTTATATCTTTTCTTATAAAATTAGCAAATGGTTCTATTGCTAATGCAAATAGTAGTGGGGATAAAGGGCAACCTTGTCTAGTGCCTTTTAGAATTTGAAGTGGGCCAGATAAAAAAGTGCCGATTTTAATATACGCTATAGAACCTTCATATAATTTTTTTAACAAGTTTAAGATTTCTGAGGAGAGATTATATTCTTTAAATACCATAAATAAGTATGTCCAGTTAATAGAATCAAATGCTTTATCTAGATCTAGACTGATGAGTGATAATTCTTTTTTTTTTTATTTGCAAAATCTATTAAAGTTAAAAGTCTACTAGTATTATCCTGAACTTTTCTGTTCAGTATAAAACCTGTTTGATCGTTGTTTATTAAAGTCGGCATAATTTGATTTAATCTGTTTGCTAAAATAGACGTAAATATTTTATAATCTATATTTAATAGGGAAATAGGACGATATGATGAAACAAATTTGGAGTCCTTATCTTGCTTTAGAATGGGAGAAATTAGCAAATATTTCCAAGAAGGACAAAGTTTGTCACTTATTCGAACTTCCTCAAGTGCTTTCATTAATATCTTCAAAGCGGAATCAGGGAAAATCTTATATAATTCACCTATTATGCCATCAAGACCAGGGGCTTTATTATTTTTAAGATTTTGTATTCTTTCTTTAACTTCTATTAATGATATTGATTTAAGTAATCTATTATTTTGTTCTTTAGAAAGTTTATTATTTATATTGTTTTTTAGAAATTCTATTTTTGAACTATTATTAGTAAAGTTTAAGTTTGCTTTATTCATTGTTTCATGATATGAATGAAAAATCTCTAAAATATCCTTTAGATCTGAAGAAGGTTTTGAATTGAGTTTAGATGTGTCTAATATTTCAATTATGTGTTTACTCTTGTGAAAACTTTTTGTTTTGGCTGCTAATCTATGCATATGTTTTGGATTAGATGAATAAGATTGTAATTTTAACCTCTCTAAATTAATTGCTACTTTATGACTAAGAATTTCTAAATATTCGAGATTTAGTTGTTTTAATTCCAGATTCGAGCCCAATTCTTTGGGGTGTAAGTTCTTTTTTAAAGTGTCAATTTTCAATTGTAGATTTAATAATTCTTTGTCCCATTCTTTCCTTTTATGTAAATACCAGGTTTTTATTTTCCCATATATATATAAGATTTTAAAGAGTCCCAAATAAACACTTTATTTGTGTTATTATTATTATTAAGTTCAATATAATAGTTTACTTCCTTTATAAACCATTCTTTGAATCATTTTATCTTAATAATATAGGCTGGTAGTCTCTGCCAATGAATAAGATCGTTTGGTTTAATTTTAATTTTAAATAGTATGGCATTGTGGTCTGACAGAGGGCATGATGTAATCACTACATCTTGAGTCTTAGATAATAGGCTGTCAGATATAAACACTTTATCAATAGTCGTCTGTGTACCATATCTATAAGAAAAGTGAATAAAATTGAGAGACCTCTGCTCTTTGATCATGTATATGTCTTTTAGGTTATATAATGAGACAAAATCTATCAATTTTTTGGCTGATGCAGGTATCTTAATATTGTTGACTTTAGTGGTATCTTTAGATGATATAATACAATTAAAATCACCTGCCAAAATGATATCTCCTTTAGAATTTGCTGTTATTATTTTCAAATATTTGTTTGCAGATTTAGCACCAATACCAGGTAGCCAGTACATATTTGCTAAAGTAAAATATTTCTTATTCAAATCCAATACTACTAGACACAACATACCATTTTTATCAGAGAAACTGTTAATTATTTTAGGTATTGGTAATGTGTTTTTCCACAAAATCATGGTTCCTCTTCTCTTTGTTTGGAAATGAGATTCAGCTATAATACTATAACCTTTAAAAGCCATTTTTTCTAGATCTTTCTGAATAATGTACGTTTCTTGCAAAAATATAATGTCAGCTTTATTAGATGCTAGGTATTTGAGTAACCTTCCTCTTTTAATAGGGTTAATTAAGACCATTTGCATTCAGAGACAGACAGTTAAACCCAGACATTGATTACTTTAAGCTTTTGATGGATAAATACTATTCTGGACTTAATTAACAAGTAATGTTCAGAGAAGATGAAAATATAACTATATACAAAACTAACCATGGAACATCTAGTTCCTGGATTGATGAAGAAGTCATCAATACCACCCACTATCATCTTTAGTGCTCAAGACTATCATTCTCTAATGCTACTACCTAATATTTTATTGAATCAACAAACTACAACCTATTAATTCTTCAGGATGAATAGGTATTACTATGTAGGAGATATTGTGGAAAAACATCAATTACCACGAATAATGTAATTTTCAAAATTTTTAAGAACAGTGTCTTTAAACTTGTATCATGACATAGTATATCATATTCATTTATGTCTATTCTATACTAATACAGATCTTAATCTAGTATACTACATTAGATCAAAACCTACTTATCTAGGAATTCAGTAAAGAAGTTTATGTATAAAAATAAGAACATTTATCATGTAACAAAACATTCCTGTATGAACTTGTCTGTGAAATCACAACAGTGTTAATATTTACTATAGAATCAGCATATTAATATATAGCCTATAGGCTTATTTTCCTTTTATATAAGATATAAAATCACCAGTTTTTCCTTCCCCTAAAAAAAACATATCTGATTAACCTTAAATAATTTCTTAAGGTATTAAAGATATTTAAAATAAAGATGTACTAATGAGAATTTTTTACATAAGAAGATAATATTTTAGTTGCATAATATCTATGCAGATATATAGATCTGTGTAATCATCAAAAACATTAGCTTTTCTTTCCAAAGTTGTGAGTCTAAAGAAACTATGTAGTGTAGCTTGATTTTGATAAAAATATATAATGAAGTCACAGCTTTTAACCTTCAAGGACACTTCAGTTTTAGATGTTATAGTAATAATGTGTTCCCTTAAGTTGTCCTTTTTAACAAAATACATTAACACATTTTACCAATATTGTTTCAGTTAGAGTGGCAGTGGTTAACATGCAATATATCTTTTGCTAGAAAATGTAGTCTACAGACAGTAAAACATTCAATATTTTATGAATATTAGTGAAAATGTCAGATTGTAGTATGCACTTATGTAACTGGAGGTGGATTAAGTAGATCACAATTTCACCATTCACTAAAAATCCAACATAATGTAAACTATTAATTAGAAAAGCAGTTAAAAAGTAAAGGCTACCTTTGGAAATAACAACTGTCCTCATGTCCTGATGAAATTAGTAACTATAAGTCAAGAGTAACCATCCCCACTTTGCACTGCCCCCCCCCTAACAGTCTTCTACTACTATCACTGACTAGTGAGACAAAAGCATCACTTCAGTAACAACTAAGATCATTCTCTAAGCAGAACTGTCTCCTTTTCTTCGGAAATGAAATTTTTCCTGCCCCAATATATTATTTCACCCTTTTATAACAGAATTATTATTTATTGTAATGGTCTGTCTGCAGCTTTGGCTTCCCCAATCCAGCAGTATTGCCATCAACCAACAACTCATATAATCAATAAGATTGGGGACGAAGATATCAAGATGAAAGCACAGAAAATACATAGCTGCCCCAAAATCTACTTTAAAAATAATAAGAACACATTAACCCCCAATAGATAATGTATTTTAGTGACTTTATAACCATTGCATATGCCGCTTTCTGCTCTGCTAACCAAAAAGGATCAGATGACCTAGTCTATGTTTTCACTGTATCTGTTAGCTACAGCTGCCAACTAATGATCAAGTGTAAACTACTTTGTAAAACATGTCATCAGAAAACTTATTATGAAGGGAACAACATAGGCATCAACATTGGTTTAGTAAAAAGTACCTTTATATATGTCTATGTTTTTTATATATTTTTCTTTGTCGCTCTTGGTATGTGATAAAGCATTCAGGTGTTCCGTTTTCTTTTTCTTTTTTTTCATGTGAAGATTTCTGGTAACGTGAATACGTAACCAAAGTTCATATGACAAAAGGGACTTCGAGAGAGTACATGCATAAGTCTCTTGTATTACAAAGAAGATCTGACCAAGAAGTCTCGAGGCAACAGCCTTCTTTTTCCTTTTTTTTCCCCTTCCTTCTCCTTTAACATTTGAATTTTGGTGGTTAAAAGCTCACACTAGGGAATCTGCAGCAAGCTATGATAACTGTTCACGAGATACTCGTGATGTGCATTTTGTGAGAGAAAAGAAAAACAGAATATGTTACTCAAAAAGCATGTATATGAAGTACAAAAAAAAAAAAAACAACTTTGCCCCATTTTATATAAATATAAAATTCTCTGTAACTATCAATTTTACTGGCCAATGTATCTGATATCAAGCATACAAACCCTCCTGTCCCTGCAACACACACTCCACCAGCTTTCATCAGAAAATACATCTCCTTTTCCCTCTCCGTCAGCAGATGGACCCACAAACCACATTTAATAAAGACCTCTCAAGTGTATGAGAATGCATTTTTACATGTCATGATGGATTCTTAGAAAGAAAACAATCTTCTCTTATTATGATAAAGAACAATTTCCAATACCTTTTAAACTATTTAGTACAAGTCACATTAAGTTATATCCGTTAGTTCTAAAAGGACCCAAGCATAACATGACATTTAACAGGAGAGAAAGCCCGCTGATGCAAAAAGGGGCTACACTTTCATTTAATTGCACTGAGATGGGGAGCCTTCATTTCACTTATCGGAGCGATCTATATCATCATAATCTAATACACATACAGTATCCGGTATTAAGGGGGTTCTTGTTTTAACCAATATTTCTGTGGTATTGCTACATTGCCCCTATGTAGTTGTCAACTAATAATACAATCTGTCAAGGGAAGATTTAGATTTTTAACATCTATGTTTAACATTCTAGCGTATTTGTATTAAAGGCTTTTAAACAGCAAATAAATTTAAAAATAAATAAATAAATAAGCATACTTAATAAATATTAAATGATTTTTACCTTAACATGTATGTTTTTCCCCGATGTAGGTGATTTGTAGCACGAATATTTTGGGATTTGAAGGGATTGTGGAAGAGCTTCATTTGTATTATTTACCCTTAAGCTTCTTGCTTGCTTTATCAATCAATAACATTTTTCCATTTGTTGCCTGCCTTTTTAAACTAGGTAATGAGATGTCCATATCTTCAGTGTTTTCCAAAATCTTATTCTTTTTCACATATTCAGAGGCGTCATCAAGATTATTAAATATTTTTATTCCTTCAGATAGATGTATTTTAATTCTGGCAGGAAAAATTATTTGTGCTTTAATTTCAGCTTTCTTCAGATTTTTAATGAGAGGAATGCAGGCTTTTCTTTTAGTTATTATAGTAGAGGTATAGTCATTGTCAAATCTTATGTTTCGACCCTTAATTTGTATAGGATTACCTGCCCACGCTGTTCTCAGTATTAAGTCCTTGTCTTGAGATGATAACAATTTTACAATAATGGATCTTGAAGCATTTGGATTTTTTGACACAGACATATTTGACAATGACCTGTGAGCTCTCTCTATCCCAAAAGAGAGAGATGCAGGTAGGTTTAGTATCTTAGGCAATCAGTCATTCAAGAACTGTATTGTGTTATTTCCTTCCATTTTTTCAGGTATGCCGTATATTCTAATATTATTTCTTCGTGACCTTGATTCTAGGTCCTCCACTTTATCTGAAAGTGTGGTGTTTTGCTTTAGTAAGAAGTCAATCTGGCTATCATTTTCATGCTGTCTTCCATCTATTTCATTAAGAGATTCTTCAATTTCTGTTATCTGGTCTGTGTGTCTTGTAATTATCTCCTTGAATTCTTCAATCTGCTTTCTATTTTCTTTCTTCATGTTTTCCATGATTTTTTCTAAATTGTCCATTTTCATGGAAAGATCTTGAATACTGGATATTATTGTTTGTAATTCTTTCTTCATGGAAGTTTCCTGGAGAGAGGCTTTTGAATGACTCATGGCTGAGAGAGTCTGTTATATTCAGCTGCTGTACTTGTGACAGGATGTAATTCACTTTCTATTCACCAAAATTGAAATATTTGTAGAAAAAAATAATCCACTGTATCTAAATATATAGGTGAAAGAAAACTTAGATGTTTTTAAAATAATATTAAGAAAATTTCCTGTCAGAGAAATTTCTGTTAAGCAGAGCATCAAAAAAGTGCTGTTATCTCTCTGACATCTTGACCATGCCCCCCCTCACTATTTCTTTTGGCATGAAAGTTCTGAAAGGCTTGGCACCCAAACCTTACTTTTTTTGTCAGCTCAGCTCAAGCTGACTAACAGTTTAGACATATGGAAGGTGCTCTGAAATCTTTGGAAGTTGGCCGCCTGTTATATTCTTAGCAAATTATAACCCATACAGCTTAGGGTATTGCAGGAGTGATCATTCAAACATTTACTGTTATGGCAAGGATACTTGCATAACTGTACATTTTGCCTTCTGTCTTTTAAGGTGGATCTTTCGCTTCCCTTCCAGTACGTTCATCTTTCATCCATTTTTGCATTAAGTCTCATATTGTCTACTCTGTTGTGCCTTTATTCCCCTCTGTTTTGACCACTGTCTGTTCCCTCCTGTCCTTTAATATTGTTGGCATTCTGCTTGTTCTAAGTTTCTTTCCTGTTCCCTTCTTTCATATTCACTCTCTCTCTCTCTCTCTCTCTCTATATATATATATATATATATATCTGTTTCTTCTATTATATCTGGGGGTACCCCCCCTTTTGTATTTATTATCCTGGTATTTCCCTTCAGAGACCACCATCTGGCTTTCCCATACATTACCTCTCTTTAGATACAAATGGCTTCCTCTTCTGCTCTGGTCCAGAATACAGTGCCCTTCCATATTATTTTTAATGCAGCTGAATATGCCAGTTGTGTAGTTGCTCCCAGCTGTCTTATATGATATCTGGATGGAGCTATTTTTTTCACATAGTATACACCTGAGGGGTACATTCGTTTACTGCTTTGACCTTACATCCTCCCATGAACAGCCATCTCCTGAGTGCCGATGTTCTTACTAGCCAGTCCTTAAATTTGTAACTATGGCATTTCACCATCAAATATCTGAGCCTGCTGTCCCTCAATGGTACATGACCCACACAGTGTGCTCTATCAATTTGGTGGTCTAACCACCGTATTTCCCCATTTATACTAGTGATCCTGTCCTCTACATACTTTAAATCATCTTTTCCTTTTATTCTCCTCCTCGTATCCTATTATTGTATCATTTTTTCTTCTGGCATGACATTTCATGTCACTTTGCATAAGTAGCAATACACCTACAGTATGCTGCAGCAATTTTATTTCTCCTGCTTGCTTCTGCATTATTTCTTGCATTTCTCACACATTATTTGCAAAGATTTGACATTTTTAGTAGCTCTAATGCTGTTGGTACTAACTTTCTCTACCTCCATTTGCATGGCAGTCATTTTAACTTTCAGTCCCTTTCTGCATGGCTCAGGTCCATCTTTTCCTCTATAGTTTCTTTCTTGTTTAAGCATTGAACAACCATGCAGTTATGCTTCAGCACATTTACAAGTCATGTATTTTCATTTTGGTATTGATATGAAGAGATTTATATGCTAAATCCACGTTAAATCAACAACCCAGAAGTAGAACTATGAGACTGGCCAGTGATCACACTTGGTGGTCACATGACCTCCCTATAATACAGAAACAAAGGTTACATCAGTTTTATAGTACTTGTTTTGTACATGCAAAAAAAAATAGACATAATGTATTCTATAGCTGCAATGCAGTACAGGTATTTACATATATCCAGATATGTATTGTCCAAATGAGAAGAGTACAACAGAGAGAGAGAGCTGAAGTAAATTTAGCCATGATGCAAAGCCAGAATCTGAATTAGATAATATGACCCACTGTAACACATTTATTTGTGTTGAATTGGTATTCTTTAAATAGAAGTCTGAACTTAGAGTAGCTGCAGAGTTCCTTCATGTCTGAGGGGAATGATTGCCAAAGTTTGGAGGGAAAATACTGAGAAACTGTAGTTCATACACTGGAGTTTGATTTTGGGAGTTTGCAGCACTGAGCCTGAATTTGATTCCCTGAAGCTGTAACCTGAGACAACATTTGTAAGTTTATTGGAGGGATGTCCATATAAGAAGTTTCAATACTAGTGACCCAACAAGGAATTCCATTGTTTGTTTCACTGGTAGCCCTTTGGCCTTCTTGACTGACAAGCACTGGTGCTTTTGTTGAGGTGATTTTGCCATGAAGAGGCATATTTTATTACAGGTTGATTGTAGGACTATGGAGATTTTGTTAAAAGTTATTGAAAATAGTGCTAGACTGTATTCTGACAAAAAAAAAGGATGCCCTTGCCTATGGCTGCTCAGGTTGATGGTGAAATAAAGTGCGATAGTTTCTCGGCCTAGAACAGTAGATAGCTGACTTTAGATTGGATTTTTTTTTCAAAGTATGTCTGAAACTTCAGTATTTAAGTTTAAAGAAGTGTTATAAATTTGGTAATAAAATACACCCCCCAAGGCAGACATAATTTATGTTTGGTGTGCTTGGGTGTGGGTCATTTATCTGAGAAATGTGTCATTAACGTTAACTTTGTTCTGCTTTATTTGACAGAAAAACAGCATTATTGAGGGGCTTTTGCAATCAGATCATTAGTACTCTACATCTAAAAAGTCTTCAAACAAATCTTAAGTCTAAGGACTCAAAATCAAAGAAAAGACAGGCTGATGACTTGTGACCTTCTTTGGCACTGAAAATGCCAAAGTTGGATGTTCCTATGGATAGAACCCCAACCTATTCTCCTCCCCTAGCTCCAGAGTTTTCAGAGCTGATACTGGTCCAGGACATTTCACCCAAAAGACCTATGAGGCAGGCTTCATCTGAGAATGGAACTGCACCAGATCCCTTCTCGGCTTCCTTCCATTTCATAATTGAAATATGTTGCTGGTGGGCCTAGATTGCTATCATTAGGAGTTTCTTAAAGATGCAGATCGAGATGAGAATGATCCCATCTCCTTTAGCTCCAAAGGTAGTTGGTACTGGTCCTATGCTACCACTGTTAGCTCCTCCCTGGTGTGCCTGTTGGCTCTGTTGGCTTCGGAGCTGATGCTCAACCTAGGGCTTGTCCCATCGGTGTCAGTCTTGACTCTGACTTTGACACTCTTGGATCTGACACGGTTGACTCTGACAGTGTCAGGACCAAAGATTCAATGATGAGGCTTCAGTGTTATTTTTGGCATTGTCTCCTACATCTCCTTTGGTGGTATGGGAGACTTTGGAGTTCAAGTCTGCAATTGCGATCCCTTCCTCAAGGCTGTTCACCTTGTTTTCGGGGTGTGATCACAGGCTTCAATCATTTCTTCTTTGGGGGAAAGGACTCAGTTACTGAGGTAACATCCTTGGATCTGTTGGAGTTTGAAACAGCTTTTCAGAATATGATGAGGATGATTGTCTCTCCACTGAGAGCAGAGGCACACACCATCATTAGCAATGGCTCCATCCTGGGACTCCTACTGTCTCTCAACTCATACCCATCAGGCATCCTTGGATCAGAGTCAAACTCCAGACTTCCAAGGTGCTGCTCCACAGCAGGCAGAATCTTCTGAACAGTTAGGGCATACCCCTCATGACATACTGATAAAGTTGACTTGTAAGAGGAGACATATAGGATCCCCATTGGAGTGTATGACATCAAATACCAACTCAGATGACAGAAGTAGTTCTCCTGTCCCCTTCCAAAAATGCTTCCTTTAGAAAAATCTTGGAGCTTATGCAGCAGAGTTGTTCTTGGCCAATTGACCCCCCCCCCCCCAAGATGAGGATGCTTTCTTTGAGGGTTATTGCGTGATTCCATCTACTTTGTGGATGTTTCCTCCGGTGGATAAGTTAATAGATCTTGCAGTAAGGAGGTCATGACAGGAACCAGATATGTGTGAGGCTGTACTGCAAACACCTGGTAAAGTTTTTAGGCTTTCCAAAGACAGACAGCACTAGTCAATGTTTCCTAAGGTGGAGTCTGTTATTGTGGCAACAGTGACAAAGAAAAGCTGACTCATGATTCAGACTCTGTCCATCCCACCTAACAAAAAGTCCTGAACAATGGATGGATTATGGAAGTGGGCATATGCTTCAGGTACCTAAGCTTTAAATACTCTGAACTATGCCACTCATATGAATCATTTCCAGAAGGATTTTACTCAGCAAGTCCTAGCCACTGTGAAACCACCCCTAACATTTGACTCCAGGAAACAGAAGTGGCTCTGAGAATGAAGTCCAATATATCCAACCTGTTAGTGTATTTTATGAATAATACTGTGGATGGAGCAGTAAGGGCAGCCAGAGCAGGTATGGCTATGAAGTGCCAGGCCTGGCTGTACCTCTGTGACTCTGCACACCCCTTTAAGGCATCCTTCACTAGTGTCATCTAGACATATCTTGTTTGTTGCATTGTGTAAGAGAAAATGCAGAAATGTGAACAAGATGGCAAGATGCTTTCTGCTGTTAGAGTGAAATTTAGTAGGAGAATTCCATGATGGTTGCATACTGATCAATATCTTAGTTTTAGCTTTCCCAGTGTGAAAAAAAGAGTGCCATTGAAACTGATGTTTGGGTAAAATTCTGTTACTGGCTATTAAGTACACTGCCCGGATGCTAGCAAAGAAAACAATTTGGAGAATCTGAAAGAAAATCAACCAGAAAAGGTGAAGAAAAAGCAACCGTCTAGGAAAGATCCTGCAGCTGTTCAGAAAAAGCAGTTTAAGTGTCAGTTTTAGTTTAAGAGATGGATTTGAATAATTCAGAAGAAAAAATAAACCAAATGCACTCAGATGTGATTAAAATAAAAGAAACATTGAAGGACTATATAAACTAAAATAATAAAAAGGTTGGAAAAATAGAAGAAACTGTAACTAGCTTTTCAGATGAAATGTTAAAACTGCAAAAATCAGATGTTGAAGTGAAGAAAAGGCTGGCTGAGTATGAGCTTTCTCAAGAAGAACTGTTTTAAAAATAGTACAGTTGGAAAACAGAGCACACATATTAAACCTGAGAATTTCTGCTATGCCAAAGCAACCGGAAGGAACAGAGAGTATTAATTTTATGAAAACACACATAACCAACTTGGCTGGTGTTTCACAGAAGGATTTGTTAATTGAAAGGTCACAATGAGTATATGCTCCAAACTTGGCCATGAGATAGCAGCCAAGACCTATGTTACTACATCATGCCAGCAGAAAAAGTTGATTCTGACAAAACTGTGGCAAAAGGTAAAACTATTAAAAACTGGAGATAGCAGAGTATTTGTGGAAAATGGTTATTCACTCTACACCAGGCAGAAGAAAAGCAGATTTATCCCAGCAATCGGGGAATGTTGAGAGGCAGGTGTGAGATTCAAGTATCCAGCTATTTTCAGAGTATTTTTTGCTTGAAGGTCAAATACATTTTTGATGCAGAACAGGTTAAGGAGGTGGAAAAAAAGTTTAGTCAACAAAAAGTGAGCCAACAAGCAGGAGGAGGCTCTGCTTCTCAGTCTTTTGACAATAAAGTCCACAGATAGACATCCAGTGAATGTTTTTCTAATGTTCCAAAAGAAAATGCTTGAGAGACAAAAAAAAAAAGAGGAATTGACTAGAAGAATCAGGCGTACTTTGGACTTGAGCCATAGTCTAGTTTTGGGAGATAGATATGATCAGGAAGGAAAACAGCAACACTGATATTAGTGAATAAATGTGACATTATATAGCATCAATCATATTTGTGAAATATGGCTTTGCAAATAAAAGTAACCAAGAAAAGGTTAGACCTTTGTTTATTTAGTTAAACTTGTGGATGGGCTATAAAGCATATACCCTACATTATGTCTTTAATATTTAGACATGAAAGGAAAAAAAAAGAAGTTACTGTAAGCAAAATCATTTTTGCTCATATTAGTATTTCTATTAAACTGCATGTTATAATGTAAAGCAGTTTTGTATAGTGTGCAATATGGAGTATTTTAAATGTCTGCATATGGGTCTTTTCAGTGATTGTTGTATGTGCTAAAAATATTAAAGAAAATATGTACCATTTTATTTGCAAAAGTATAGTTTCACAGTATAACAAAGAGAAGAAAGGCTGAACAGAAGCAAGTTTAAGTTAATCTACTGTGATCTTGGGCTGCTGGGGTGTGATGGGGGTGTAATGGTTTACTGATTATATAGTATGTAGAACGAAGATTAAAATGTCTTTTGCTTTTACAAGGGTGGATGTCTAGAATAATGCTCTAGGTTTAAGCTATAAGCTATAAACATGTTTTTTTTTGCTAAGCAAATAGGCTTGAAAAATAAGACAAAATATTGAAAGCCATGAAAAATGCTAAGCTTGTTGCATCTGTAAAGATAAGCGCTTGTTTTTTTCCACATTTATAAATGTTCTCAGTGACAGACAAGAAGTCTGCAGCTGACGGCAGTTAGCTGGAGGAATTCTGTACATTTTCTCCTGAGTGAAATGTACAAGGATTCCTTCATGTATCTTTAAAATGTTAGCTATTTTTTTCCAGATTGCTGACTTTTATATGTAGACAAACTGTCTGTATGTGTCCACAGTTAATCTTGAGAGCTGTGAGCATTTTTTGCTAAAAATGTTAACTGTAAAGGTTCAGTGATTAACATTTCAGTGAAAAAAAAGTTTTGTACTTATGGGAAGTGAATAAGAGATAGTAGCCACCCAGCATCCTCAGTACTTTAATGTAGTTAATAATAGAGTGCATAATTTAGTTTTATTTAAATGTTTCAAGTGCATATTTTCTTATGGATAAATGTTAATGTTTTCTGAAAGCTTGCAAGCCATTTTCACATCTGGGAGAGTAATAGAGTTAAGAAAAGAACTAACAGTAATCAGTGCAAGTAGGAATACAGGCTGTATACGTGTACATATTTTTATGTGTTTGTACTGTGTTAATAGGGGATGGTGGTGTTCTGAAAATGTATTTTGCTTTTTGTTTGAGAGTTTTCATTAAAGCAAAAAGTCTTGAGGAATGTGACATAGGTTCAAATGGATATGAGAAAAAAATGTATAAAAGATCAGCCTGCCAAACAGTATGTGAATGTAAGACCAAAGTTGGAAATACACATTCAAAATATTCAAAAATATATTTTTTTTAATTAATGAAATGAATTATTTAATTCATTACTTAATTAATATTTGTTTGCAGGTGTAATGCACTTATCCATATTGTCCAAAATTGTCCAAATTCAGTCTCAGGCCAGGTGAAATACAAAGCATTTCACAAACAAAAAATACAGAAATTTAAGCAACAACAGAGGAGTTCAGACTAATTACATAGAAAAAACTGTGTACTTTCTAGTGAATAAGCATTCTGCAATGTACAATCAAGCAGAATGTAATGTGCAATATATACATTAGTTTCTAAAGTGAGTCGATCTTCAATGAATCTTGAGAGAGGAGGAGTGACTTGGAAAGGAGTTAGCTTAGGTGCCTGTCTTGTGTTGAAGCACTGTAATGTATAATAAATGGGAACAGCAGCTTTTAATCATAATGGCTACTCTATCCATAGTATCTTAGAATATAAATGGCTTTACAGATATAAACAAAAAAGGAAAGAGTATTACATTTTATTAAAAAATGCAGTGCACAAATAGTAATGCTGCAGAAGACACATTTGGAAAGAAATGAACATGAATTTGCCAGGGAACCTTGTTGACTAGGCTTACGTAGGCCCTTGGGCCGATAGCCTAGTACCTACCTATGAACCTATGACAAAGAAATTATTTCAAGACTGATATTCAGCATAATATCAGGAACAAAGGAAAAGTGGAGTAATAATACTGATTGCTGGAGGGGGTTCAGTAGTGATAGCAGAGGAAAAAAATAGAATAATGGTAGATTTGTGGTAATAAGGCGCTATTAATAAGGATGAGGATTATACTGGCATGTACTTACATTCCACCAAAAACTGTTATTATGGAGCTTAGGAAAATTTGGGAGAAGTAATTAGATGTCAGCAGGGAATATTACTTATAGGTGGGACTGGAACTTGATTTGCAATAGTGAGGATGTATTAGGGAAACCTAGAAGGGAAAATATAACGCAAGTGGGTAATTTTTTGAAGAAGTTTATAAAAATACCTGTTATAGAAGAAGTGAATTCAGTAGTAACTAAGACAGAATTTACATATTATTCCCATAGGTACCATAACTGGGCTAGACTGCATAGAAAGTATATTTCAGAGGAACATTTGTATTTAATTGAAAGCTAAGTCACACATCTAGTAACTATTTCAGATAATGCACCAAGAAAAGTTAAGATAAACATGCAGTAAAATAAAGTAAAATGAGACAGTGACCCTTTCACACCTACCTGTTAAAAAGAGAGGAATTTAAGGAATAGGTAGTGGAAATTATTATGTAATTTGGGAAGATAGAAATTTCTTCAGATGGAATAGATAGTGAGTAGAATAAAATGAAAATGTTGTTTAAAGATAGGGTAGATATTAAAGAGGCGGAGATGAGGTTGAGAAGTAATGGGAATTATTTAAATAAGACAGTATTTGGATCATGTGCATAAGTAAAGATTGCTGTTAAGCAACTATTTTATAGCAACCCCTGAGCACAAAAACCTTTACCACAGTGACCTAGGCAACATAAAGTAGAAAGGGTTGTCGCCAAATGTAGGGAGCCTATGAAACATAACCAGAGCTCTTATAGAAGTATTAAAGATATTTGGGAATTTTTATGAAAATTTTTATAAAGCAGAAGAATGTGGAAATCAAGAAATAGTACAAAAGAAAATATTTATGGTATACTTGATTATGTCAAAATTGGAGCAACATGAGACTCAACAACTAATATTTAAGGTAGGAGAAGAGATAAAAACTGTGATGTGTAATCAATCTGCAGGAATGTTTCCAGGAACAGGTTGTATTACTGTGGAAGTTCAGAAGTTAGGATGGAAGAAAGGTTTAAAGATCTGGAATATTTTGTTTAATAGTATTTTAAAAGAAGGGGATCACCAACATGTTGGAAGAAAGTTGTGATGGCTATATTAGCCAAAGAGGGTAAAAACCAGTTATACCCAGCTTCGTAAAGACTGATTTCAAATTTAAACCATGGTTATAAAATGTTTATGTCTATAGTAGCTTAAAGAATGGCAATGGTAGTCACTGTAACAGTAAAAAGAATGGCAATGATGTTGCCAGAATCAATAGATATGGATCAGGGTGGTTTTGTGGAAGGGAGTCAAACATTTGACAACATGAATAGAACAGTGATGATGCAGAGGGGGGCAGAATGCAATAAACTACTGCTGTTTTTTGATGGATCTTGATGCAGAGAAAGCATTTGACAGGATAAGATGGGATTTTCTGAGTAGGGCCATGGAAGTATTTGCATTCTCTGATGCAATAATAAGGTTAATTAGGAGGATATATGAAGGATTGGAGGCTAGAATTAAAATGGGGGGGTCTTCTCCAGTAAGTTGTGTTTGAACAGAGGAACCAGGCAATGATGCCCTCTGTCTCCTTTGTTATTTGCTTTATAACTAGAGTCACTGGTATATAAAATGAGGTACTCAGAAATGCAAGGGTATAATTGGTATGACAATCAAGAAAAGTTAGCTTTATTTATTTTAGACTTGATTAAGCCCAAAAAGGACATCCCAGTGTTGTAGAATGTTTTGAGACAGTTTCAAGTCTTTTCAGGATATAATCATCATCGACCCCCTTTTTCCCATTTTTCTACATGGGGTTGGGGTATTGTGTTAACTGTTGCCAACTCTCTCTCGATTCAGGGCCACACTCCTGCCTTCTTCAACACTCATGCCTGAATGTCGCATATCTTCTTTCACACAATCCATCCACCTGTTTGCTGGATGTCCTTGCTTCCTCTTATCTTCTTCCTGTCTGCCTCACATCTTCCTCATCAAATTGTCTTCTGATTTTCTGCACATGTCCAAACCACTGTAATCTGTTCTCTTTGATCTTTTCTGCAATTGGAGCTACTTTGGTTTCTGCTCTTATGTCCTCATTTCTTTGTCTGTCCCACACTGTATATCCTACCACCCTTCTCAGGCACTTCATTTCCATCACCTCTAGCTTCTTCAATTGCTCTGCTTTTACTGCCCAGGTTTCTGTACCATACAGTAGCACTGTTTGCAGCACTGTTTTGTACACCTTACTTTTCAGCTTCTTTGGTATTCTTCTGTCATTGACTACACCTGACACTCTATACCAGTTTACTACAGCCCCTCTGATTCAAGCTTTGACCTCTTCATTCAGACTTCCCTTCTTCTCAACTACACCTGCCAGGTACTTGAAGCTGTTTACGTATTACACTATCTTCCCTTCTCTCTCTATTCTCAGCTTCTTCTGATTTCCACAGTTTGCTGCCATTACCATCTTATCTGTGCTTAGTTTCATCCTATTTGCCTTCAGTTTTGCATTCCATTCTCCTCTTCTTTGCTGAAGTTCTAGCTCAGAGTTTGCCTGTAATGCCACATCATCTGCATGCAGCACCTTTGTTAATCTGTCCCCTCTGACCTATTTGCTAATGTAGTCCATTAACAGTATGAACAGCAGTGAACTCAGAGCTGAACCCTGGTGTACACCCACTCCAACTGGGAACTCCTCTGTGAGGCCGAACACTGTTCGTACCCGAGTCCTGGTACATAGCCGGCACTAATTCTACCAATGTTTCTGGAACTTCAAACCACAGCAGTACTGCCCAGATCAACTTTTTTGGGATCTTGTCATATGCTTTCTCCAAGTCTAGGAATGCTCATTTGGACTCTCTCCTTATCTCTAGCTTCTTCTCAAAGTACTTGTCTCACTGCAAACGTTAGGTCAATTGTGATGCATCCTGATCTGAATCCAAACTGCTCATCTCCCATCTTACATTCTACTACTCTGCATATCCATTTATCAGTCACCCTCCAGAACTTTCTTGCAATGTGATAGGAGTTTGATGCCTCTGTACTGCCCACAGTTGTGGATGTCCCCTTTGTTCTTGTACAGTGGCACAAATATGCTTATTCTACCATTATCTGGGATACTCCTTTCCCTCCACGCCGCTGTTGGTACCCTCAGGAGCCATTTCTCCCCTATCTCACCCAGTATCTTTGTAATATCTGCTGTGACCTCATCTGAGCCTGCTGCTTTCCCTGACTTCATTTTCCTTAGTGCTGTTCTTACTTCTTCTAGGGTGGGCTCCTCTTCTTCTCTCATCATAGGCTGTTTCTGGGGCAGTACAGCTTATGTGGGGTTTTCTTCATTCAGAAACTGCTGGAAATACTCCTTCCATCTACCTTTGATGTCTTGTGGACTGGTGAGTAGGTTGTTGCTGCCATCCCTTATGAAGAGTGTCTGACTATCTTCTTTATCTTTCTGTCTTTGCCTTGCAACCTGATATAGTTTCTTTGTGCCACTTACTGAGTCACTTTCCAGAAGTTGGTAGGGTGCCTCCAATGCCCTATTCTTTGTTATTGCAACTTCTTTCTTAGCTTCTTTGTTAGCCAACCAGTAATCCTTCCTAGTCTGGTCAGTGTTTTCTATCACTTGCTTCTTCTTGCACTCCTTTCTTTTGATGACTTCCTGGACTTCTGCATTCCACCACCGGCTTTCCTTCCGTACCTTATTTCCATACCTGGCTCCGCCACATATCTTTTCTGTAGTCCTAACACATACTGTTTTTAGGCGCTGCCATTCTTGTTCAACTCCACCTATTTCCTCCTCTTCTTGGGGTGTTACAGTCCTGAGTAATTCCTTGAACTGTTGTACTTTCTCTCCAGTCAACTTCCAGGTCTTCAGCCTGGTCTTTGTTGACCTTAGAGCTTTCTCCGACCACAGCTTGCAGCTGATTGTGGCAACTAGTGGTTTATGCTGTGGGCCGATTGTTTCACTGGGGATGGCTTTGCAATCAAGAATTCTACCCCAGTGCCTTTTGCTTACTAGGAGGAAGTCTACCTGAGTTGCATGTTGGCTACTCTTGTATGTGATCTTGTGACTGTCTCTCTCTTTCTGAACCATGTATTGGCTACTATCAAGCCATTTTCGAGACTGAAGTCTAAAATGGTTTCTCCTTCTTTATTCCTGTTGCCCCACCGATGTGGACCAAGGCAGTCCTCATATCCTGTTCTGTCTATCCCGATATGTGCATTCAAATCATCCATTATCAACACCAATTCATGTTGTCCTGCTTTGTCTAGTTGGTCCTGCAACTGGTGTATGAATGCAGTCTTTTCCTCACTGTCACAACTCTGCTATTGGGCCATAGGCTGAGATTATGAATACTGCCCTATCATTACACTGGAGTTTAATTGCCATGAGTCTGTCATTAATTCTGATGATATCCCTCACCGCCTTCTGAAGCCTCTCTTTCACCACATTTCCTACACCATTTTTAGCCTGTCCCCCACCTGCGTAGTAGGCTTTGGATCTAAAGCCAAGTGGCTTTGCTCCACTGCCCTTCAATCTCATCTCTTGGATACATAGAATGTTCAGTCTCCTCCGTATCATTATGTCATCCAATTCCAAGTTGCATCCTGTCATTGACCATACATTAAGAGTAGCATTTCTTAGTTCGTGTTTAGTTCAGGTTGGTTGGTTTTACGTTCATCTTTCGCTCAACAGATCTATCCCAGGTAACACAGGCTGGACAATTAGACACCAGCCGGCCAGTAGCTTATTGACCCAGGGCTGCTGAGCTTTATGGCAAGCACACACTTGCCAATAGGGGAACATATACCCCTCCCACCATTAGCAAGGATCCCTGACGTGGGTCAGAGTAGGTCGGATCCTCAACCAACTTTTCACCGGTAACTACTCATGCCCATTTTGACATTAGCCAATATGACCGAATCACCTAGAGCTATATTTTAGACAGTCTAGTTGCTAGCCATGCCACTATGTGCAGTCTGTGATCCGTGTTCTCCTATCTTGAGGATACTGTGCACCAAAGTGGATGACCAAAGTGGTTGGTCTGTACAACTCTTCCCCCTATAGGGCACCATGTAGAGTCTGTGCTGCCTCCCACAGCTCCATTCATTGGTGAGTTTGAGATGGAAATACTCAGCATGTTTTCAAACATGGGAGAAACCCCATGGAGATACAGGGAGCATGCACAAACTCCAAACAGGCATTGGTCTGAGATCAGGATTGAACCTTGTACCTTGTGCATGGGAGGCAAAGACCTTAACCATTATGCCAACTGGTCTTTGCTCCTTTTCAAGGTAAAAAATTAATGATGTATTTCATTAATTTTACATCATCTTTTCAGGATGCAAAATTAATGAAAATACAGCAAAGGCTATAGCCATAAATTGTGTACCCAATCATGACTTGGTTCAATAATACCCATATTTAATGGGAAATGATAAGATGAAGTATTTAGGAATGTGCATAAAAAAGGCTTCTGTTACGGCAGCTAGGAATATGTGGGAGGAGACTAAAAATATAATACAAATATGGAAAAACTGGAAATTCATGTTTATTTATTATTTATTTTTTTATTTCACATTTGTTAACCGGGATAGTCCAGCTGGATATATGTCCATTTTCAGTGGAGGCCCGGGGAGAAAAGCTCCAGAGAGACAATTTTTACAGAACATACAGACAAACTTGGGTACATATTTCGTCTAGATCCATTAGGGTATCCAGTTATTGACACTTATAGGTATAAACTAAGACACATATAGGTATAAGCTACAGACAGATACAGTTTACAATAGTCATAAACAGATTTACATTGTTCATACTAACACTGTTATATGTATGTTATCATACCTTTGATGTGATATACATTTATATGCAAGTAACAGATAGGATTTATGGATACTAAGTTACAAGCGGTGAAATGTTTTTAGTCCCTTTAGTTTTCTATACAGGTCAGGCATATTTTCGTCTAGAAGGGGAAAAGTTGTGAACAATAATTAATAAATTATTGAAATTTCTCTGGGAGGGAGAGAGAGCAAGGATTAAGTGGGATAAGTTGATCTTCCTTTTAGAAAAAAAAGGGGTTTAGGATTATCTGATTTGAAGGCATATTTTGCAGCTACTCATTTAAAGGTCTTATATATAACACAAGCAGAAAGTTATAATTCATAGTGGAAAGGAGTGATGGTGCAAAGGGGATGGGATCAAGAAATAAGAACAGAGTGAGATTTCAGATGCAGATCTTTAAGAAGAATAATAACTACCATACAGAGTATTACATACGCAAAGTTGCAAAAAGTATTTTAAGAACTAAGCTAACACATAAATAAAGGAGAGTTTGTCAACAGGGATTACTGTTAAGTAGGAGTACAGAAAAAGGCAAGAGACAGCTGGAATCTACTGAAGAAAACTGGCAAAGGGACCAAGGTATTGGGAACAAATAACTAGAGAGGGAAAGGTAATAAACAGGGATGTAGCCAGGGATTGATAACAGAATATAGGAAAAGAGAAAGAGGTAGGGGAGTCATATATGAAATACCTGTTATGATAAAGTTTTTAGTCAAATCTAGAACAGAAGCTTCTGTTAAAAAAGGAATAATTAGTTGGATATATAATATATTGCATAGTAGTACATTGCATGATAAGTATGAGAATCAATCAGAGGAGGTTAGAAATGAATGGGAAGAGAGACAGGAACAGCAATTGACAAGGGGCAATGGGAGGACATATGTATGGCTCTCAAGTATGCAACAAAGTTCACAAAGTTTAGAATTTTGGTTTGGAAATGTTTGCATATGTATTTTTGTACCTTAAGCAGACTTCAAAGAATTGTTCCTCAGGTAGATGGTAAATGTTGGAGGTGTGATTTGGAAGAAAGAGGTAACAGGAAACATGTTTTTTGGGAGTGTAATGAGTTGGCAGATTTAAAAAGAATCCCTAAAGAGTACTCTGTCAGAAATATTGGGGAGAAATGTCTGTAACTAATGCAATGAGTCTTTTGAGCTATGAAATAAGATCTGAATTGCCTAGACACAGTAAAGCCTTACTAAGTTTAATTCTGCTGGCTTCCAAGAAAGCAGTAACTAGTTAATGGAAATGGTAATCTACAACAACTGTATTTGAAGTACTGAATGTGACTCCCCACCGCTGGCCGCATTAATCAAGGAGCCTCAGTCCTCACCACTAGCACCAGCGGAGGTGTACATTGGGATAATGACAGGTACACACACAGTATTTCCAATTGCAGCTCTCTGCATCAAGTGCAATTTCCCTTAAGAGCACACAGAGACCACAGTCAGTCCGAGACTGTTTTCTTCCTCTTCCCCCAGATCCCCAGTAAGACTCCTCACTGGCACAGCTATAGGGATGAGATCTCAGCTGAGTGGCCAAGCCAAGACCTCCAGCACCATCTCTGTCAAAGCAGTGCTTCATGTCCCTGCCCATGTAGCTGACAATCACACACTTTGAGGTTTTATTTATACACAAACGCACACACCTGGGAAAGGCTGGCACAGGTTTACTAGCTATGCCCCCTTCTGCCCAGACTATAAAGTTGTTATCACTGCCACCAGCCACATCTGTATCAGCTACTTTAAGGCCCTTAACAAAGGGAGTCCAATCTTACTATGTAATGTTACTATCAATACAAATGGTAGTTTGACCAAGAGGAAGGCCATTTGGAGTGGCCCACAGTATCACCAAATAAATATGCAGGTACTCCCAAAACTTAAATATGTCTCACAAATATCAGCCACAATGAAAGGTTTAAATATATTTAATAATAAAAAACAAGAAAATACTCAATATATGAACACAGTAACATCAGAGTTCAAAATCACAGGAAATATTTAAAACAACATTGCAGAACGGTCTCAAATAAATAAAGAAAACATCTAAACTATACTTCACTATATTCCTGACTGAATCTAAGAGAATTAGCACACCCTAGTAAGCTTACTTACAGAGCAAACAAGACAGATGTGGTGAGTGGATCTTGATGTTGTCATGTCAAAGATAAATAGAGAATACTCAGTCTCTCTCAGACATTTCTTAAATTAATATCCCAAATATTACTGCTGGGATAGCTTGCAGAATTACATCATTTCTTGTCATCTGACTCTATCCCAGGTAAAACCCCCATTGATGCAGCTGGTAGCATTTAGCATTTAACTGTAAAAATACATAAACAAGGGCTTTTCTTAGATCTAAAGCAGATCCTGGAACTCATAAAACAATGAACACATCCGGGACAATACAAAAAAACTTCTAGTTCTAGACATTGTGTTACTGCACTAAAACTGAAAGATAACATCCTTTTATTAGGTGACCATAAAGTAATCTAATTTAAGCTATTTTTTAGGTCAGCCTCTTCTGTTTCAGTGTCCCATGTTAAAAATATACATTTAAACAGTTATAATAGTGTTCATAAATTTCTGTTCTTTTCTAGTAGGGTGCACTGTGGATACATCTTTTAAGCTCAGTACTTTCTAAACCCTTTTCAACACACACGTCTGTACAAATCTAGTTTGATATACATATAACATACAGTTCTAATAAGGTTGTAACACAAGCATCATACATGAAGCATGTTGACATTCACAAATGACACATAACCATTTAAAAAATTCCAGACAGCTGTGCTGGCACTCTCTTGTTAATATTCACAAATGATGTATAATTATTTACAAAATTAGCTGGGGTGGCAGTATCTCATTTTGTGACACTGAATATAGTAAATGAAGCAAAAGAACTGTAAGAGGTGTATTTAGTAAATGGAAAAAGCCAATTACATAAAAATAAATGGAATTTGTAGGATTTAATATATGTATAATAATGTTCAAGTGGACGAATGATGTTTAAGGGAAGGTAGGAATTGAGTGATTTATGTAATAATGAATTGAAAAACAGTTGTTATAGAGAAATAAAGAAAATATGTAAGGTATAGTATGTGTATATGGAAAAATGTTACTATGGTTTGTCTTCTTTTCTATTATTATATGTATAATTATGCCTTAAGTGATATTTGAATAAAGATGATTAAAAAATGTCATATTGTAGGAACCAAAAGGGCCCAAGATTATTCTGTTTTAGAAAAACAAGCTTCAGGAGTTTGAGGCATCTTATGAAAGGGACGGTTGTATTAGAGGCAGTCCCTTTAATGAACTCTGGCCCAGGGGCAGAGGGGGACTGTATTACCAGGGATATATTGGGCTCTTTTCTGACAGGCAGCTGCAAAGTCCCTGAACAGCTGCCCGACTGCTTTCAGAGGGGAGCAATCTAGGGTCATTTATCTCTTTATCCAGTTCTGTGAGAGGCCATCACACAGGACAGATGAGTCAAAGGGATGATATTCAGAAGCTGTTTTATACCTTTTATCCTGCCAACCCAAAACCAAAACACCCATTGTTGGATGTCTCACCCAATCGGGCAAAAGCGGAGGAGAAAGTGATCACCTCATTGCATTGCAAAAGAGTCTTCCAGGAGGTCCCACCAGACCAAGGAGGGTCATGCCTTTATTTGAGATGCTTTTTGGTTTCAAAGAAAAAAACAAGATCTCAGGCCCATATCAGTCCTCAACCACCTAAACAAGTATGTCTGAAGACACAGTTCAGGATGGTCTCAGTGGAATTAATCTCGCCTTGTCTAACAGCAGATGACTGGATTTGCTCTGTGGATCTCCTGAATGCTTACCTCCAGCTAAAGATGAGAACTCATCTCTGAAATTCTTTCATTTCAAGCTGTGAACTATGCATTACCAATTCTGAGCCCTCACCTTTTGCCTCACCATAACCCTTAGGTGTCTACAAAGTGCCTGGCTGTTGTAGCTTACCTAGGTCTCTAGAGATACAGAGTTTTCCTCTACCTGGACAGCTGTCTCTTAGTTGCTTCCACAGTGGAGTATCTTATTGAGGCCAAAGAGTATTTGCTCATGTTATGCCTTTCCTTGAGAATTTCCATAAACTTCCAGGAGTTAAACCTTCAACCAACCCAGAGAATTTTTTTCACAGGTTGCCATTTGGACATTACCAAATCCATAGTTACCCTACCAATGGACAGTATTCTGACTTCCGAGGTGGCAATGCTAACTCCTCTTCAGGCTACATGCCTGACTACAGTACTGGTTCTCAGGGTTCTGGGATTAATGACATCATCAGAACTAATGGTTCAGTTTCCCTGTAATCATATGAGCATACCACAATGGCTCCCACAAGTGCAATGGTCTCAGCTTCAGCATTCTCTCTCCAAACAACTTATAATAACCAGTACCTGCAGGCCGCATTTACAGTGGTGGCTAGATTACTCTCTTACTCACTCAGTCATGTATTTCATCTTTCCACCTCTGGTAGTAGCTATGACTATGCATGTCTCCCTGCTATGCTGGGAAGCATTACAGTGGGAGAATGGTCCAAGTTGTATGACCTCCAACAAAGTAAGGTATTCATAAATGTCCTAGAAATGTAGGCAGTTATTCTGCTGTTGCAGGAACTTCAAGACTGCTTTCCTCTGGGACTGATCTTTAACCAAACGGACATGATGGTAATTTGGCACATCAACAAACAAGGGGGGAAACAGACTTGTACCCATTGTGTTGGGAAGCAGTGAGGGGTCTGGCTGTGGCTGATGACTCTCACTATTCTTTCATAGCAACACACATTCCTGGAAATCTCAAATGCCTTGAGGAGGGGCTCAGAAAAATCCTTGTAATGTCTCACAAGTGGTCACTCAATCCATTGATAGCAAAACTGATCTTTAATCATTGAGGCTTTCCCTGCTGTGACAGCTTTTCCTTCCTAGGCAACACCAAGTGCAGCAGAACTTTGTCATTAGCCCATCACAAGAACAGTCACCAAGGGATTATCTAACCCAGCAATGGCCTTCCAGCCTTTTTTATGCCTTTCTACCTTTACCACTGATCCCCAGATTTTTACAGAAACCAATCAAGTGCAAGGCCTCTGCTATTGTCTTAGCTGCTTCTGGCCCAGACAAATTTGTTTTTCCCTTCTGAGAGACCTCATCTCGGGAAACTCCCTAGATATTAGATTCAGTATAGGATCTACCTTTGCACACCTCTGGGAAGCCTTACCTGGATCTCCCCAACCTGAAACTAACTGCTTGGTTTCTCTAGTTCCATTGATGGCCTTTGACACATCCTCTTTTCTGGGGTGATCAGTATGCTAACAGCCTCTCAGAAGAGGTCTACCCATAGACTCAAGGCTCTATCCCTGTATTCTGTTTCCATCAGGCTGTTGAGGGGAGTTCTATGCCTGGCATAAAAGGCATTGTCATACCCCACCATGACTGACCTCCTGCATATCCACAAAACAAACAACATTAGAATTACCTTTTCTAAAGACTTAAACCTTACTTGTGATATAACTAGGACCTGCTGGAGAGATAAATATGCATCCCAGACAGTATCCCATCTCTGGAACAGACTCCCCATCCATATGAAGCAGAGTTCCTTCCTAACCCAATTCAAGTGCAAGTTGGATAATTGTATGGGGAACAGGAAGTTCATCCCTGGTTTGGCACCTATGTCTGTAATGGACAGAAGCATCCTGTAAATGGTTCATCTCCTAGGCTCCTGCTTCTAAATGTTTCATCTCCCAAGCCCCTGCTTACACTTATCAAGGGTACCAGAACTTGTCAAAAATCTGGGATGCCTGGCTAGTCTTTAAAAGCCCCCTTGTTGGTCATTAACTTAGTAAACACCTATGAACGTATGAAGAAAGTGGAAACATTTCATTATCTGGGCCTCTTCTCAGAACTTTGATACTTTCTTAACCCTGATTCCAGACACCCTTCAGGTTCTAGTTCATATTTTTGGCTTAGGCTGTATTTTTTCTACAGTGGAAGTACAGATTGCAGCCATGTCTCATATTCATGCAGTGCACCAAAAATGTTCCCTCACCTCACATAAGCTTTGTAAAGCCTTTCTATAAGGAATCTTCTTACTTATATTTCCAGTAGGAGAACCTGTTCCCCCTTGAGGTATAAATTTAATTCTTGAAGCATTGACAAAGCCACTGTTCAAACTGGCTTCCTCAGTTCCATTAAAGTTTTTCTTGGAACACCTTGTTTTGGTTGCTATCACCACTGCTAGAAGAGTTTATAAGCTTCAGATGCTTTCTTCTTCTGCCCCAATTGGTTTTGCAACAAGGACAGTGTGTCACTCTACACAAACTTTCCCTTTCTTTCTAAAGTAGCTTCTCAAATTACCATGATGCAACCCTTGCATTTGCCAGTGTTACTTCCCAATCATTCTAACAATGGAAAGTGCATTCTCCATACTCTGGATGTGCATAGACAATTATTATTATACCTTTATAGAACCAGGACTGTTAGGAAAAACTCACAGCTGTTTTTTTCCTTTGCAATGAATAAACTAGGTAGAAAACTTTCCAATGTTACATTTTCCAGATGGATTTCAGACTGCATTATTTATCTCTGTGTCTCGCGCAACTGTCCTCTGCTGTGTAAACCCATTGCTCATCTCACTAGGGGAATGCCAACTTATACTGCCTTTTTCAGGTTTTCATGGATAGATGACATCTGTGCTGCTGTGACTTGATCCTCCATGCACACATTCATTAAACACTACAAATTGTATTCCATTTCTAGGGCTAGAATGTCCTTTGGTGCCTCTATCCTAAAGGGTCTCCTGTATGATGCCACCCTGCAGTTCAAGTAGATTTGGATTCTGACCCAAAAGTCAGATCTGACAGACTGAATGAATGGGGTAATAAAGTTATTTACTTACAATAACACTAGATCCTTTTATTCATGTCTGTCCAATACAACAACCCCCTTGTAGGACCTGAAGGATGTTGACCTTCTCTTTTTACATAAGGTAACACACACACAAACACACACACACACACATATATATATATATATATATATATCTGTGTGTGTGTGTGTGTGTGTATGTGTGTATTGATAGGGCACCAAACTGTAGCTGAGGTAATTCTAATTCGTTGTACATGTTGGGAAGGAAAATCTTAAAGCGGCTTGAGGCTGGAGCACTAATACTGCTGAGTCAATACAACAAGGGACTTGAAGACCCACAAGTCATATTGGTTGTAGGTGAATGAAAGGGATTAGCAGTATGATAAGTATATAACTTTTGTTTAAATTACTGAGTAAGTGTATGTTGTGAGTTTTTTGGTGTTTTTTTTCCGTGGAAAAATAGTTTTGTATGTCTTACCTTTTTTACCAACTATTGCTGTCAGTCTTACCTGGGCTTCAGGCTTCATTTGTGACTTTACCATGGAACAACTTACTAGTTCCTCAGGACTTCCTTCTTCTAACCAACTTCAGCAGGGTACAAACTTGTCTCAGCTACAGCTGGGGGATTCTGGTGTGACCGTTTCTGGTTCCTCAGACCATTCTTCTAATTTGGCTCCCTCTGGTGTAGTTCCTTCAGCCACAGTGGATCAAGGCCAGACGTGTCCTCTGTGGCTGTTAGAGACAAGCGAGAACCACTCTTGTCAGTCTTGGAGAAGGAGCAGGAAATGCCTCTCTGCTTTGCTGAACTGGAATGCCTATCCCCAGGATTGATAGGTCTGACAGGAGTCAGTCAACTTCTGTGGAAATTTGTATTAAAGAGAAAGAGAACATTAAAACTTTTATCTTCTCTTCTTAGGCTCTTGACCATTTCATTCCTGGTTTTGCTAACAAAAGAAAAAGAGAAAGGAATTCTTCAACTTTTGAAGATTCTCAGTATAATGAAAAAGGAAATGATTTTTACAGAACAACTGTTGAAGATTCTCAGTATAATAAAAAAGGAAATGATTTTTACAGAACAACTTTTGATCTGAACTGAAGTTGCTGCTTTCATTTGGTCTTCAACCTGTGGGATATGGATCCGGGACAGATCTGACTCGGCCGTATTTTTTCAGCATTGGATCAGAGTTCCAAGCTCCTCCCCAAGCCATAATGCCCCTGTCTCCGTCCGTCCCTCATTTACTGCATGTATTGCTAGCATCGTGGTCCATTGCTCCAGGTATTTAATGAGTGAAATAGTTGATTTTGTTCTATTTTTTTACCCTTTCTATCTTCTTTTTCCACCCTTTCTCTTTCCTCTACCCTTGCACTCAGGCATTGGTTAGACACCATTCAGACCAATGGTTTTCTGACGCCAGACTTCAGTCCCTTAAACATCATGTCTTGTGCATCCTTAAAGCTCGTCTCCCCCAGCAGAATTTGTCTTATGGGCATTGGGGTCCATGGCGGCCACGATTACGCTCATACTCACAGTTCAGTTACACAGTAGCAGTCCAGTGGTCATTTCTAGATCTACCCTTGTCCCATCCTGTTCATTTATCTTGAGCCTGCAGGGATTCTCTTCTCTTGTGGATTCAATCCCCAGACCTTCACTGGAGTCATCTGTTTATTCTTCCTTCCGTGCTGACCATGGTGACCATGGATGCCTCACTACTTGGGAGGGAGGGGCATTGCTTGGGATGGACAGCCCAAGGCACATGATCTTCCCTGGAGGCTCAGTTGCATATTAACGTCCTGGAGATGAGGGTGATGCTATTGGAGTTGCGAGCTCTTCATACCCATCTTCCCCTAGGGACGATTGCCAGACTGACAGACAACATGTCAGTAGTCTGGTACATCAACAAACGGGGGGAACCAGGTCTTATCCCCTTTGTCATGAAGCCATAAGATTGTGGGAGTGGGAGATCTCCACCGGCCGTTTTCTGGTGGCAACACACATTCCAGGGAGGTCCAACATTCTAGTGGACAGGCTCAGCAGGTCTATCCTGATGCCTTACGAGTGGTCTCTGAATCCTTCAGTAGCAAAACAGATCTTTCTAAAGTGGGGTTAGCCTTGCTGCAATCTCTTCACCTCTCCTTCCAATGTGAAGTGCAGCGAGTTTTTATCTGTGAACCCCCCTCTGGGGGAGTCCCCCAGAGATGCTGTGGTTCATGCTTGGCCCTCTGGTCTTCTCTATACTTATCCTCCACTTCCCCTGATTCCAAAGTTCATTCATAAAGTACAATGGATGGAGAGCTCAGTCATCCTCATTGCCTCATGGCCATACCAAGTATGGTTCCCTTCTCTGTGGTCTCATGTAGTGTGCTCTCCCTGGACGTTGGATGCAGTTCTGAATCTGATTTCACATCTGTCAGGGATTCCACACCTAGATCTAGCCTGTCTGAAGCTTATCGCTTGGCTGATTCAGTTCCTATGATAGTTAGGACTCCCGGGCTGTCTTCTCCAGTTAAGAAGATATTGGTAGTGGCTCATAGATCTTCCACTAGGAAGGTTTATTCTAGTAAGGGGAAATGTATTTCGATTTGGGCATCTCAGCATGACTTGGATCCTTTTACCACCCTGGTTCCTACTAGCTTAGAGTTTCTGGTAGGCATATTTCAACAGGGTGCCAGCTTTTCTAAGGTTAAAGTTCAGCTGGTGACTATATCTAACGTCCACACAGGGAATCATTCAGCTTCCCTGGCTTCTTCTAAGCTCTGTAAAGCTTTTTTGAAGGGTACTTTTCTTCTTAGGCCATCAATCAAGGACCAAACACCTCCTTGGTACCTTACATTGGTCCTCCACACTTTAGTTTCTTCCCCCTTTGAACCCGCTGCTTCGTTCGATCTGCTTGGATCAATAGATAGCTAAAAGATAGAATTTTAGAACATCAAAGAGACATCAAAAATAGGAAAGAAACTAATGCCCTGGCTAAGCACACCATTAATTATGGGACAGATCATCATTTTAGATTCTTAGTGCTTGAGATCATTTCAGTGAGTTTAAGAGGGGGGACATTAGGAACCGGACTGAATCTGCTGAACAGAAGTGGATTCTATCTTTAAATGTTGATAAAGCACCTGCTTTAAATGAGGTAGTCTCTCTCAAACATTTTTTGAAAGCCAGATCCTTGAAACATTAACACTGGTATATAGGTTTGTGTTTTTATGTACTGGCTTTTTAACCATTGTATGCTTAACTGATGTGCTGATTGTTTTATTGATGTGCTATTTAAATGACTCTATTGTTCTTTAGTATTCAGTCTGAAGAAGTGGTAGGAATATACCGTGAAAGCACTTACTCTTTTATTTCTTATTTTTATTAAAGTTTTATTGTCTTTACTTGTAGCTGTGTCGAACTGTTACTTATATTGTCTCTACTTGTCCTATATAGACAGACTCAAAAAACTCCAGCTATTGTCTGTCTCATATCGCCTACTTAGAGGCGATCTCTGCTTGACTTACAAAGCCATGTCTGACCCAGCTCTGGTAGAAATGCTACATCTAAAGAAATCCCAATCCCTCTGCACCACATACTCCAGAGACCTCAACCTCATTACCACAATCAACAGAACAAGCTGGAGGGATAGGTTCATAACCCAGAAACTGCCCATGCTATGGAATAGACTTCCCATACATGTCAAGCGGAGCACCTCACTGGCCCTCTTCAAGAGAAATCTTGATGAGTGGATGAGAAATAGACAATTCACCCCGGGGATCAGTCCAGTGGCTCTACTCAACAGAGGGACAATTCACCCTGGGGATCAGTCCAGTGGCTGTACTCAACAGAGGGACTGGGAACTAAGGTCGGGTGGCATGATGCTAGGGTAATCCTATGGGCCAGACTTGTAAAGGCTCCAAAGCCATTAGCCTAGCACACACCTATGAACCTATGAACTTATAAGTGTCAGTAATCTCTCGCTTAACTCAGAAATCTCCTTCATAGGCTAGTATTTCAGGAGAACATTCAAAAGGCTTGTGTGACTCTGTTCCACCAGATTGTTTTCCTGGGGTGTCTCTTAGATACCTTTGTTCAAAGAGCTTTTCTTCCACAGAAAAAGTAGATCTATGTCTAGATCTTTTTCTGAGTATTTCCACTCAGTCCAAGACTTCAGTAAATTAATTTATTGGGATACTAGTATACATGGTACCATGATTCTCATGATTCCTTTAGCAAGGCTGCACTTGTGAAAGATTTAGTGGTATCTAAATTCTATGTGCCCAAATATCAACATCTCTGGATATTCCAGTTTCCTATGTCGGGATTTGTAAAAAGAGAACCATTTTGGTGGAGAGACCAGTTTCATCTGAATCTCAGCCACCCATTTTCCCTTCCAACTCTGGCACTGTTTGTGACTACAAACACCTCGGACTTTCCTTGGTGGGAGTGTCTATGTGAGTAAAAGTGCAGTATGTTTGGAACAAAAAGGACAGACCAAAACACATTTATTTATTTTTATTTAACATTTGTTGACCGGGAAAGTCCGACTAGGTTCCACAGATCCTGTTTTCAGTGGAGGCCCAGGGAGAAATGCTCCAGAAGCATGTCTTTAGAATGTGGGAGGAAACCGGAGTACCTGGAGGAAACCCACGCGAATGCAGGGAGAACATGCAAACTCCACACAGAAGGCACCCCAGCCGAGAATCGAACCGAAGAACCTCTTGCTGTGAGTCGACAGCATTAACCGCTGCACCACTGTGCTGCCCAAGGGGAATAAACATAAAAGAGGTATTGGCAGTGATTAATGATGTCCACTTACTCATATGGTCATTTGGGTTATTAAATGTGATTACAGGTTAAACCACAATGATGTATTGTTTTTGCTTTCTTGCATTTTGTATTCCTTTGCTGCCGTCTTCTGTTTTGTATATTGTGATTTATTTACTCTACATTGTGTTTTACTTGTATTCTGCTTTTAATTGCAAATTTAAACTGGGAAAGAGACCACAGCTGTGTCTCTTCTGCGTCGCACAAAAATTATGTTTTTCCCTACTCTCCTACCCTGGTGCTGTTGTGTTTTTAAACTCAACTGTCTTTCTAGTTACTTGTCCCTTATATTAATTTGACCACATATCTCCTATCCTATCCTCTTTCATTGGCTGTTTTGAGTAAGCACAAAATTGATATTTTGTGAAATCACTCCTCTTCAATTATTTAAACTTATTGGCCATCCCACTATATTCATTAGAATCAGAATGCAAAGTGCCCACCACCTTCCAATCTGTGTTGCTCTTTTAAAATGAATGGCTTTCCACTTAGATAACTAAAGCTTAAGTTATCCTTTTCAAATCTAACTGTTTAGTGCACACTGCAGCTCTTAGGACATTAACACATTTTCCATCTTGTGTATAAAGTCTGCAACATCTACTCCAAGACCACCAATTATTGGAGAGCCAGCATTCTGCCTCTCAGTAGTCATTTTGAAATTAGTGCTTCTGTTTTCCTCCTGGTGAGAGGAGCATAGGGACATTATTTCGCTGGGACTTCTGATCACTGGAAAGCCTAATAAGTACTTCATAGGTGCCAGGTTGGAATTTGTGCTTATATTTTGCTCATGGTGAGAGAAGAAGCAGAGTGCATAGATTCCTGACTGTTTCTGGTTTGGAAGTGAGTGTCTGTGCTTGACCTTTCTGATTGATCTGGTTGCCATTCAAGGCATCTACCAGAAAAAGGCTACAGCAAGTCTACAGACCCTTACATTATCTGGCACAAAACTGTGGATCACCAAACAGGCTGCGGCCTGCTTCGCATCTTGGGATTGGTGCTACTGTTTTGCTACTGGTGAGAGAAGAAGCAAAGAAGCATTGTATCCCAGCAGAGTGAAGCAAGGGTGAGACCAACACTAGCTGTAGTCAGGCAGTAGCGATTCAGGTGACTTCCCTCTGTTCATCATTCTTGACAAGCTAATTCTTTCTTTTCAGTAAGTACGGCTTGATTTGCTTATAACTTAAGAATAGCTGCCTTAATTCTTCATCCATAAATCATCAGGCTCTACCTATTAGTTTCCCCTATGGTAGTTGGCAGTGCCCTGTATAGCCACAGACATCTTAAGTTGACATTTTTCTTGTAAAAGCGCCATTGAAATTTCACCAATACTTAGTAGCACACAGGACAACTAGTTTGCAATGACAAACAACAGACAATGCAAACTAGATACTCCTCACATTACTTCATATTCTCCCTCCAACTGTCTAATCAATAAAAAAGGGTCTGTTGCCATAGATATGAACTTTCCCACTATCTCTGTTACCATCTTGGTAGATATGGGTGTCCTAGGGCAATGTACAAATTGTCTGATGTTTACTAACAACCAGTTAATTCTCAAACTGATATGTGAGAGATGTTCCAGGAAGGCAGCAGGATAACCAAAAACATTTTGTAGAATATTTTATTAAACAAGAAACGTAAGCGCTTTCACGGTATTAAAACCCGCTTCATCAGATGTATTCTCTATAACAAACTGATACCATTTAAATACATTCTAACAAAAGTCAGTCAACCAATGAAGAGAATAAATCAATTAATCTAAATTCATAGATTAAAGCAACACAAATCAATATGTAAGATAAATAAAAACTCCTATCTATTCTTAACAATAAGTATACATATAAGAAAATACATATAAAATAAAAATATATATAAAAATTACTTTCACAACTTCTTAAATAAATTACTTAACACTCCTAGTCTTAAGCAAGGGTTTAAGGGGGATGACGTCATTAAGACCTCGTCCCATGTGTGCACCCAACCTCAAAATCCATTTAGTTTCTAAAGTTTCTGTAGCATTAACTATGTCACCTAACCTAATAGTTGCATCCTGTGTTTGTAGCACTTGAAAAAGAAATTTATGTTTATCACCAAACTTTAATGTATGTTTGGCTAGAGCACTATAAGAATAACCTTTTGTGGTACAATATACATGGTCCCTTATTCGTTCCCTTAGTGTATGATTAGTTTTACCCACATAGAATGAATAACATTCTATGCAGTAGGATATATATACTAAATTCCTTGTCGTACAAGTGCTGGAATTTCTCAACTCCCATAAATAACCAGTATCGGGATATCTAAAGAATCGGGACTCATCTATCAAAGGGCATTGAGTACATTTCCCACATATTTTTGTACCTAGCCATACTTTATTGGTCAAATCTAGTTCATTATTAAACACTGGATAACACAATTGACGCTTCAAGTATTTTTTGTTCTTGAATACATACGTGGGATAGTCACCTACAATATTTTTTGTCATTTCATCTATTAACGGTATATGCCAGTTCTGAGCTATAGTTTCTTGCAATTTATTAATATTCATAGCATAAGGTAAAACTACTGGAAGTTTAAATTCTGATGTCACAGGGGCTGTTCTCTTTTGACCTCTAGATCTATGAGAAAAGTATGGTTTAGCTTGACATTGTCTCTCTTATTTCACTTGGGTGTAAATCCTATTTATTTCCTGTTCATCATACCCTCTTAATAAAAAGTTAGTCTTGAGGGTATCTAATTCTTTATTGTATACTTCTTGATTACAACATAACCTTGAAACTCTCATTGCTTGTCCTTTGAATATATTACTAAAAATTCTAGGGTTGTGCATGTTATCTCTATGTAAAAAACTAAGTTTGTAGCATGGTTTCCTTTATACTCTTGTGCTACATACCCCGCTGTTAAAGGAGATGTTAACATCCAAGTAATCTATGCTATTACATGAATATTGCATAGTAAATCTTAGAAAATCACTACTATTATTACTATTATTAATCCCATCATAAAACTGCTTAAGTGACCTTTCATCTCCTTTCCAAAGGATAAAAAGGTCATCCACGAATCTTTTATAATATACTACCTGTGGAGTCCATAATAAATGTTTCATTTCCCAGGATACCATTACTAAATTAGCATAGGTGTTAGCGCAGCTGGTACCCATCGCTACACCTGACGTTTCTTTGTAACAAGTGTCTTGGAACAGAAAAATATTATTCTCTAACATTATTTCTAATAGCATACATAATAGTTCAGCTCTATTTTTATCCACTAATTCTTGTTCTACCATAAGTGTCTTCACCATTTCCATTCCTTCTGCATTTGGAATAGACGTAAATAGAGCAACTACGTCCAAAGTAACCAGTATTACTTCATTCAAATCCATCATCTTATCAACTGTTTCAAATAAACTGGTTAAAAATTGCTCTGTATCTTTTAGTGCATAGTCATACTTTGAAATAACTTTTTTTAACTCTAAATCTAGATAAACTGAAATGGGTTCAGTTAACCAGCCCGATCCTGCTACTATGGGTCTGAATTTAGGATAGAGGGGATCTTTATGGATTTTAGGTAAGCCTTGCAGCCTAGATATTAAGAAACATTCAACAATACAATATTTAAAAAACTCTTTAGTAATTAAACCCATCTGTAGACATTCATCTAATACATTATATATACTTTGTTGCATATTATGAACAATTTCCACTGAAATCTGTTGATAAGCACCATCACGTTGTAACATTTCTACCATAGTGTTATAGTAGTAATGAGCATCCATAATTACTATAGGGCCCCCTTTATCTCAGGGTCTACTAACAATTCTACTATTATTTCTAAGTTTATTCAGTGCTATTCTTTCAAAACACTCACATAAAAGCACTTCTAATTTCAGTAAAGTTGTCAGTAGTAGACATCCAGCACACATCACACACAATTCAAAGCACACACATAGACCCACATATGCTGAGGCACTTAAATGTAACCTTCCTAAATTCGAAAGACCTCCTAGATGAAGTACACATAACAAACAATCTCAGCGACCCTGAATGTACTCTTTCAAAACAACACCCACATCAACACATACAACCACATCACATGGAGCCTCTACTTCTCACCTCATAAGGTAAACCACCACACAATCCAATATTCTTGTCATTGGTACTCCATTGTGAGGCACACTGATGTCCCTACCACCATGCTGAGTAAGGAGAAAATCATGGCCAGTTCCTCATCAGGGGCCAGGATCTGCCACGTTACGCATGCACCAAGGTCATTGAACCACAAGTACCGGTATGACTCAGTCATAGTCCATATGGGTCTAAATGACTTGAGATGTACATCCCTTGAGTGTATGAAGAGAGACATTATGGAGCTCATTGAATGTGTGCCCCAGGCTGGTATGAGTTTGGCACTGAGCAGCATTTTACCTTCTCCACAGATGATGCCTCAATATGAACAAAAGTTGACTGACTTTAATAATTGGCTTAGTTTCTGGTGTCATTCTAAGGGGGTGCAGTGTTTGTCAGCATAGAAGAAGATGGTCAACAGACCATACTGCTTTGCCAGGGATGGTCTGCACCTCTCCCCTCTAAGCTTTTGATTATTAGCTAAAACATTGTCCTCCCCCATAGTGCCTTTTTTAAGGAGTGCCGAACTGAAAGTACTTCCGACATAACAAATCAAAACCAAGAAAATCTAAAGGTGTTACTGCTCAGTGCTAGGACTCTAACACAAAATAATCCACTCTCTAGAAGCTGTCTGCACCCTAGAGAATGCTGACATCTGTGTATTTACTGAGATATGGTTTGAAGCCACGGAGAGCATACTGGCAGTGTAAAGTTATAATACTTTTCACACATTTAGTCAAGCTACTACACAGAGAGGGATTAAAGATGGAGGTGTCTCAATTTACATCAGGGTTTGATTCTCACATGGGGTAACTGGCTAGGCTTCAAATGGCCCAAAAGGGCAGTTAGCCTAGTACAAACCTATGAACCTATGAACCTATGAACATAAATATATCTCAAGGATGGTCAAACAGGACAGTGCACTTGAGGTTCTCCACGTTCAAATCACCATAGACAAAATCCAGTACAACTTTCCTGTAAGCTATAGATCCCCCTCTATGACCCAGGAAACCCATGCAATGTATTTAAACTTATTGAAAACACTCACCATCCAACCCAATACCATATTCATAGGCTACTTTAATTACTCCACTATTAACTGGGAATCATATGTGACACCAAATGTACAGGCACAGAGATTTCTGGATTTTTTAAACACAGGTTCCCTGGACCAGATTGTCAATACAGCATTCAGGGGTACAGCCATACAGAATGTGGTCCCCACTAATGTGGGAGAGTGCTGCACATCCCCTAATGCAATGTCTTCTCTTGTAAGGTCAAACCATAAAATGGCCTCCTTTGAAGTAAAAATAAAACCTGGAACCCCAGCTAACCCTGGAATATTCAGGAACACTAAGGCTAACTTCCTACTATTAAGTGATAACATAGCAAACTTTCAAGCCCATGTAAACCCCCAAAACACTGCTGCCTATGCAGAACTGTTCACAGAAACCCTAAGCAAGCATGTTAATCACTGCACAGAGGCAGCTGTACCCACCAGGAAGAAATACAGAACTAACTCAAAAAACAAGCCACCCTGGTGAAATCACAACATCAATAGCCTGTATAACAGAAGGAAGAAAATCATGGCAAAATTAGAAGGTGCAGCACCCAGCCGAATAAAAGTACTCTCATCAAACTAAATTCAGAGGACAAATAAAGTCTACCAAAGCCAAATTTAAGGTAAGTTTGGCCTCCAGTCCAAGAACAACCACAAGACATTCCTTAGCTATGTTTGCAATCTCAAAGGCAATACACAATTGTGTGCAGAGCTCATTGTAAATGGAGCTACCTATACTGAACCAGAAGATATGGCAAACCTACTGGCTGACAAATTCAGCTCCAACTTTCCCCCTCTCTCCCCCTCAATCTTCCCTCAGGAAATACCATCACAATATAACTCTCCCTGCTATCACTAAGGGACAGGTCCTTAATCCTCTCCCTAAGGCCATGAACACTGCATCAGTGGGCCCAGACAGTATCCCAGGATGCTTTCTAAATAGCATGAGACATGACCTATCAGGTCCTCTGAATTGCTATTTAACTGTAGCTTCCAAACAGACTTTGTGCCTCACTGAATGGAAAACAGCAACAGTCATCCCTCTGTACAAATGTGGGCCATCTACATACCCATAAGTCTCACAAGTCGTATTTGCAAAGCCATGGAATGAATTATCTTGGAAATGATTAACAGTGACATAGGAAACCTCCATACACTGGACTCAACCCAATTTGGTTTTATCAATGCAGGATATGCCTACTGAAGCTGGTAGACTTCTTTGAGAAGGTCACCAAAAGCAATGGATGAGGGCAAAATGGTTCACACTGCCTGCCTTGACCTGGCCAAGGCATTTGACACAATACCCCACTTGGGCATTGTTGACAAACTTAAGAGGTTAGGTATAAACCATTACATCACCCATTGGATAGTGAGCTGGCTCACAGACAGGGCCCATGAAGTTAGAATTAGGAAGTCCACCTCTATAAAGAGTCCATTCACAATTGGAGTCCCGCAGGGTTTGGTCGTAGGATCACTCCTTTCTGACATTTACTTCTCCGAAGTCAAGGCCAATGTCTATAGCCTCTGGATGACTAAATTTGCAGATGAATGCAAATTAGGAGCCATCACTGAATCTCCCACTGACACAAATGTTCTTCAGGAAGGGCTGACACAAACAAACAACTGGTGTCAGAGCCATGGACTAAAACTAAATGCCAAGAAATGCATAATAGTGTCCTTTGGGAAGTCATCTACTCTTGATAACTCTCATACTGACATTACACCCCTAACAGTTGACACAGTAGTCAGAGACTTGGAACCCCGCACAGACAATAATCTAGATTTTGACTATCACATGGTTACAGTAGTGAAGAAACATCTGTGTTGTGCAACTTATAAACAAAGGTATGGCATCTAGGTCAAAGAAGGCATTGTTCCACTGTATTTGGCATTCATCAGACCTATCATTGAGTTCAAAGCGGCATATCCAACAATTGAAATCTCCACAGAGGTTCCTCACTAAAAGAATACAGGATGTAAGTGGCATGTCCTATGCAGACCACTTCAAGGCTCTATCCCAGTATTCTGTCTCCTACAGGCTGTTGAGGAGAGATCTATGCCTAACATACAAGGCATTTTCACACCCCACTCTGATGAACCTTCTGCACATCTACAAAACAAACAGCAGCAGAATTATCCATTCTAAAGACTTAAACCTAAACCCTGCCTGTGATGTAAATAGGACCTGCTGGAGAGTCAAGTATGTATCATAGAGACTACCCCTTCTCTGAAACAGACTCCCCATCCATGTGAAGTAGAGTTCCTCCCTAACTCAATTCAAGTGCAAGTTGGACAATTGGATGGGGAACAGGAAATTCATCCCTGGTTTGGCACCTATGTCTGTAATGGACACAGGCAGCCTACAAATGGTTCAACCTCCAGGACCCTTCTTGTAAATGTTTCACCTTCCAAGCCCCTGCTTACACTTATCAAGGGTACCAGAACTTGTCAGAGGTTTGGGATACATGTATAGGCTTAAAAAGACCCTTGAAGTCATTAGCCTAGTAAACACCCATGAATCTATGTGATACTTAAATGGAGAGGCAGGTCTTACTTTCTGTGTAGACTAGCCATGGTAGCCTGCAGTATAGCAATTCAGTGCAGTCTTACTCTAAATGCATCTTATATATTGTCATAGCAAAATATGGTGACAGACAAACTGAGCAAGATGAGGACCGACCCTCATGAGTGGAAATTGAATCAGGGTGTCTTCTAGGATTTGATCCAGTGGTGGGGAACATGTCTAAGTAGTTCTGCATGCCTCCATTCAAAACAAATAACTAGCAAAATTTTACTATAGAACTGCTTGCAAACAGGCCTTTATAAAATATATGCGTTTTCATTTCCTTGGATAGTAATGCTCCTGTATACCTTTCCACTGATATCCAGGGTCTTTTTGAAGATTCAGAAGGACTCTCCAAAGATTATTGTGTTGACTTCCTTCTGGCTCAGTCAACAGTTGTTCTCCCTTGGAGGGACAAAGATGGCTGCTATCCTGTAGGCACTGTTACTGCTTAGCTCTGACCAAATTTCAGGTATATCCTATACAAATTGGTGTAGAGCTTAAATAATTATCATAAATATATCTTCCAACATATATTAAACATTATCAATTTGTTGCATCCTTAAGCAAAAAACAATCCTATACCTTAGAAAAAGAAAGATTCATCTGGATTGAATGGTTCCCAACTGCCTAGCTATAGCCACACAACATTCAAAAAAATATGGAAAGGGTCCAAGATGTCAAAAGAAGATGCAGGTATGGAAACTCAGACTACAAAAGCTAAATTTTCAGTGGTGGCTTCTCCAGGAAAAAGAAATTAATACTAAAAGACCCAGAACTGTTAGCAAGAAACAAGTAAAACAGCTCATAATGCAAAACCAGACCAACCAGCAAACCTCAAAGATCTAAAATGGCTCTACAACCTATACAGCAAGCTTTACAGGATCTCATCACACAATTCCAATCCTTTGGTGAATAATTTAATCAAATATTAACCAGAATGAAAAAATTGGAGGAGAAAATCTTTGATAATGAAACAAAAATAGACCAACTACAGAAGGAGTTAGAAAATCTCCAAAATTATCCCACATCTGCAGTCTAAAATCACTGACCTGGAAGCAAGATCAAGATGAAATAACATCATTATTCATGGAATTCCCAAAAATCACACATACCCCAGTCTTGTGCAAATAATCAAACAAATCCTGAGTGCCCTCCTCACTAAACCAAATGAAGCCAAAACAATTATGATTGAAAGAGCCCATTGGGCAATCTGACCTGCCCAAAGCACAGACAGATCAAGACAAGTTTATGTTAAAATTCAAAATCATCATTTTATTTGGAATGGTTGTAAAATTTTATTTTCACAAGACCTCCTAAGTTGAATTAAGTATGCAAAACAAAACCTGTCCCCTTTCTGTGTGCTCCTGATACAAGAACAGATTAAGTTTGAAATGAGGTGCCCAAATACCTTATCCTTTTACTATAAAGAAGTTAAATATACTGTCTCATCTGCAAAAGAAGCAACGTCTGCCTTCTTGTCTGCATTTAAAGAGCTTCCTGCAAACATAACTACTGACCGTTGACAACCTTCCGATATGACCTGTGACTAATCTGTTTTCAGGTCTTCTTCAGACACCTTATATGGATGCCGTGATGTTGAAGATGGTCAGTTTTTGGCTTGGGCTGCATGGATGTGCAGAGTACCCATAAGTTTTGAATTATACGTTTCCACCCGGCATCTTAATACTGTACAGGTGCACTAGATTTACTCTGTCTCAGCAGTTAAAATAGTAGGAATGCACTTTCTGGGTTTGGAAATACATGGCCATTCAACTTCTGTCAAAGAATGGTGATCCCTGAAATGAAAGAAAGGAAGAGAAAAGTTTTTTCTTTTTTGAAAAATTTATAAAGGTAATATGGACATGATTTAGTTCTGAACATTGGTCACATTATATGGGGAATAAATTAATCAGAACAATTGTTGCATCTGGAAAGGAGTCAAATAGTGTGGGGGTAGCTGCAATTGTTAAATGGTCCTTCCAAGATAATATTTTACATTATGACACAGACTCAGAAGGAAGATGGTGCTATATAACTTTCAAAAGTACTCATAGTGGTAAGCCTATTAAGAGCTATTTACCATCCCATGAATTAGTACACCCTAATTTAGTTCTTGTGATCTCTAAGTTAACTCAGGTCAGTTGTACAAGTTCATTTTTATTTGTAATACTATAATATGTTGGTGATTGACTCATGGAATGTAAAGGGAATCCAGATGGTTAAAAAGAGAAAACTCTTTTTTTCACCTTGCCCTTACATCAAAGGCAACAATATTATTAGTGCAAGAAACATATCCTTAATAAACATTGGTCACATTATATGGGGAAGAAATGGATCAGAACAATTGTTGCATCTGGAAAGGATTCAAATAGTGTGGGGGTTGCTATAATCATTAAAAAGTCCTTCCAAGATAATATTTTACATTATGACACAGACTCAGAAGGAAGATGGTGCAATATAACTTTTGAAAGCCCTGCCAAATTTGCCAGTGTTACAAACTTCCATGGAGATATCTTTCTCCATCCCTATGGGACAAATCCATAAAAAGGGGCTTAAATGTACTCCCCCTAAAACCTATTACTTCATTAATATTGTCTGCTACTATAGCCTCAGGATATCCCCTTTCAATAAACATTAATTCTAATTTATACATTTATCCGTCAAAATTTTCATGGGTAGAAATAAAGGAATTCTATTTAAAGTGTGGAAAATGAAGGAGCAGAAGATGAGAAATGTCCGGCTATTGCTTTTTAGCAATCATTTTTTTCTAGGTTAGGATGTGCCTTTGACTTGAAAAGAAGCAGTAACAAGCATTACACCCAAGTCAGGAAAATATCCTCTTGGTCTAGGCTCATGCAGACTCATTCAGTTCTGAATCATGACTACAAATTGTTTATGATGGTTTTGTTAAAAAAAGGCAAGGATATTGCAGAGAATAATAAACCTGGATTAATGTAGGTTTATAGAAGGTAAGCAAGCATTTGACAGTATTAACAGAATCCCTATTCAAAAGATGCATTGAGCAATAATAATTTATTAATGTTAATAGGTTTGGATGGTAAAAAATACATTTGACAGAGTGAACTGGGAATTTATCAAGAGATCTTTTGAGGCATTTGGGTTTCTATAAATATGGACAACACTGATATTTAGCATTTGCAGAGAAACTCAAGCTATGGAGAAGTGAGGTGATGGGCTGTGTAAAGCTTTTAGCCTTACAAGAGGAACTAGGCAGGGCTGTTCACTTTCACTGTTACTCTTTGTATTTAGAGCCATTAGATGGGGGCATAACTAATAAGACATAATTGTATATAAATGGAGAAATACTAATGAGAAAATATACAATTTCACAGACAATATATTTTATGGTAACAGTCTAGAACATGGTATAAAATCTTTTTGATAAACTGAAATATTTTGATATTATAGCAGGATTTAAAGTAAATGAAGCAAAGCAAAGGCTGTAGTAATTAGTTATGCCTCAGAGTGTCATTTGGTACAGAATTTCTCTTTTATGGCATTATGATAAGTTGAGACATTTGGGAATTTAGTTTCAAATGGGATGATGAGCAAGCAGCTAAAGAAACGTGGGAATAAATTACTCAAAAGATTGTAAGTAAGATAAAAATATAGTATTTACATTGACAGTAAGATACAAGCAATTAAAATGTTTTGGTCTCACTGGCTCTTCATGTACGTCAGGCTTACATATATCAACTGAGAGTTCAGATATGGAAGAATATGAAAAAGAAATTAAGAAGTTTCATTGAGACAACAAAAGCAAAAGTATGTATTAAGAAATAAATAGCACTGACAAAGGAAAAGGGTGTTTGGAGTTTCCAGATTTGGAATATAACTATAAGGTCATGTAACTTAGATTTATATATTAGATTCAGAACATGGAATATTTGCCCAGATGGAAGCACATGATTGGCATAGTGCCCAATAAGGTAATAACTGAATTGCAGATGGAGATTTGGACATATCTTGGAAAGGAGTATAAACACATAATGTATAGCCTTTTTTACATAAAATTATTTAACTAGAAACCAAGAAACAAGAGAGTATACCTTGGAGAGCAGCAAATAACCGGAGAAACACCAAGGCACTGACCATGGAAATGCAGTGCTGCTAAGAAAATAAGGCTCCAGAGCTAGTATCAAATCAGTTGAAGCAACTGATAAAAAGACTTCACAGCTTTAATTACAAAATGTTTGGCACTTTTGTCCCTTTGAGTACAGGAACTTCATCAGAACTAAAAAACTGTTACCACCATAAAGTATATATATATATATATATATATATATATATATATATATATATATATATATATGTGTGTGTGTGTGTGTTAACTGAAGGTGATCCATATATATATATATATATATATATATATATACATATATATATAGAGTATTAAAAAAAATCACATGACGTCTTAATTGATAAAACAGCCAAACAAGTTAATGTTATATTATACCATTGTTAAAAACAAACTTATAACAAACAGTGAAATGCTGCCAAGTCAGATAACTGTTACTGAACTAAATACAATAATGTATTATTTATTTCTAATAAAAGCAGAGGTATAAGGAAAAAATAATATATACAAAAGCAGGCATATTAAGGTTAGCCATCCTTAATTTAAGAACACTTTTAAGGGACACCATATCATTCAAGCCTGGGGGGCTACTTGCATCCTGTCTTATTTGCCATATAAGTTCATGAAACTCTAGTTTATTTTGTCAGGCACCACCCTTTTAAGGGAGCTTACTCTAAGATGAAAAACAAATACTTTTTCTTTGCTGCACAGCTCACAGTATGTTTGTATAAGGCATTATTGTCATTGCAATTTTTCAAGTCATAATATTGCTCGTATATATGTATATTTACCTGTATAGAATGAATGTTAGCAATCACACAAAGCAATATAGACAACACCTGTAAAGTTACAGTCATGAGTATTGTTTAATTTAAACTTAAGGGGAACAGTATTTAACTTCAAATTTCTACCTACACTAATATATTTGCATTGTGCACAGGACCCACATTTAGACATGCCTTTAGGAACTCTTAGAGAATCTATGGGGTCAAAAACAATAGCATTTCTTTCTAATTGTTCCTTCAGGTTAGGCAGTCTCTTATATGTGAACTGTGGACCTCCACTTAGAGCTTTTTTATTTGTTCATCACTCTCGATGAGTCTCCAATTATTAATTAATATTCTTCTGATAATATTAGAGCCAGGGCCATACTTCATAATCATGGTCTGTTAGAAAGTTTTTATCTGTCTCATCAGCCTTGTACTTATTAATACCTATTCCCAAAATAGGGTAAAACTTATTGTGTCGTTTAGCAATGATTTCATCTTTAATCTCATATAACAGTTCCTTGGGGTAACCTTGGTTCATAAACATTTCTATAATAGTATTGATTGCAGATATAAATATATAATTGTCTGAAACAATTCGAAATAACCTTTCCATCTATCTTTAACTAGGCTAGTTTTTGATGGTAAGGATGGCTACTGTTCAAATGCAAAAAAGTATTTGATTGTGTATGTTTCCTTTACAGCTGAGAACTGAGCTTACATCCACTGAAATTCTTTGATAAAGTAACATCAAGATAATTAACAGTGGAGGCTGAAAAGTTATATGTAAGCTTAAAAAATTCAGTAGTTGAATTCATATATAATATAAATTTTTCTAATTCAACTTCACTTCCCCTCCAAATTAAAAAGATATAATCCAGCAAACATAAAAAGTGATAACATTATGCATGTATTCTGTATTAAATACAAAGTATAATATTTGGCATAAAAGGGGGCACATGCAGCTCCCATAGCTATGCCTGTTGCCTGTTTATAAAGTTTTCCCTCAAAATATAAGACATTATTTTCAAGCACTAGTTGCATACATTCAGCTAATAAATTAACCTGAGCATTGTCCGAACAGTCATAACAAATACAAGCTTCCCTACACCATTCTGTGCCTGTATAAAGTGGAATGCATGAAAATAAATCTATGAAATCACTAATCACAAGAAGCCAGTCAGAATGGTATAACTCGTTTAATATCCCCCAAAAAATCCCAAGAATCTTTTGAGATATAGGGATATCTCTCAAGGAATTTCTTAGAGATACCATCTACAAAAAGTGCCAGTGAGTGGGGTTTTAAACGAGCTACCCCAGCAACAGGCCTCATAGGAGGATTATTCACATCTCTGTCTGATTTGGGGGTGCCAAATATGGCTGGTATCGTGGGACTTTCCATTAGCTGATATTTGTATAATTTATGATCTGTCTGGCCTTGATCAAAGAGGTCTTTAAGAAATAAATTCAATTTATAGTAAGAAATATTTACCTCAGTTTTGGAGATATTGGTATAATGGGACTCATTGTTGAGTAAATCATGCATCTTGGCCAGATAGTCAGAAGTGCCCATCAGTACTATACTGCCTCCTTTGACTGGTTTCATTTCTTCTAAGTTTACAATTATTTGTTAAATCAATCATGAAAATCCATTCTTCTTTAATTAACTTAGTTGCAGAGGGACCAGTTTCTTGTCTGACTGCTTTTCTGAAAAGTTTTTCACATACTTTTTCAAAAACAGACAATAAACAATGTAAAGGAAGATTGTAGATACTAGGTTTTGAAACTTATTGTTATGTGGACTGACATTTGAACATTTGCGCAACAATACTTTTAAATTTAGTTTTCTAACATATAGCTTAAAATCAAGTAAAATGTCTGCTATGTCAGTTTTGCACTTGAGGACAAAGGTAAATCCTTTACTAAATAAATTAAAATGCTGTTCATTGATAATTTCTTGGCTAGTATTAAAAATCTTAAATCCAAAATGTTTGGCTACAACAACAAGAGGGACACTCGTCATAGTAACCACATTTTCAGGTGGTAGAGAGCATAGATGGAAAAACTCATAAGCATCCACTGTTAATAATGGCCCCTCTTCTTCAATGGTGATTGGCTGAATGAGAATCATAATTCTGGGGGCTCTTATAGTGACCTGTTTGATGAGTCCTCTTTTTCTGGGTTAGTGTCTGGGAGCGGCGGGGGTGTGTGTGATGGATCTAAAAAATCAATAGTTTCACTTATAGAATGGTAACCACTCGCTGCCGTGGAATAATTATGGCAGCATGTTGTATATCTTTGTTATAAACTTCACTCTGTTCAAGTGGTAGTACAATTGTATTAGCTTTAGGAATCAGGTATGCCATACCATTGGTGTAATCTAACTCATCCTTACTTAGCTTTTTACATTTCCTAAGGTTAACGTTATCAATCTGTACATCAGTATTTTTAAAGAAACTACAGTAGTCAGGAAACTTGACATCAAATAATTAATCATTTTAAGAGATATATGCATGCAGCTAATGTCCTCTAATAATCTATCCATTTCTTTTTCATTGTATCTAATCAGAAGTCTCATAATTTCACAGCCACAATCAGTGAAGGTTCCAACAAATTCATCCAGTAGTGTAGCATCCTAGGCAACACAATTCATAAATTTCTACACTCTTGGTCCTTTATGGACTCTGCATCATGCAACACATTCTTTCAAGTAAGCATTGTCTAACTGCAGCTTTTTAAATTTTGTAAGCTTTTTTTCAAAAGCTTTGAGCGATTCACAAATGTTAAACTTACTTGACTAGTTGACGGTGACCAGTGGAATCCCACAAATAAGTTTTTCAACCATGTATTTAGATCCAAACTGTTGCAAGCTACAGATTCTGAATTGTTTATAATGGGAGTTTTCATTCTCAGTACACATTCAGTTTGTGCTCCTTGGATGGTCGCATCATTGGGAGAAACCAAATGGGAAGGTTGTAGGTTTAGATGGGGATTTCTCGAACTAGTAAAGTTAATGTGCCAATCAGGAGAAGCTTCCACTGCTGCTCTAGGTATAGAGCTGGTCAGTGAAGGAAGACTGCAAGCCAAAGGAGTAATAAACTTTAAATTTTAAATTTCATGGTTATGGGGTTTCGGGATTTTAAGCTTTTGGGTATAGAATTTCGAAATAATGAAATTCAGGATTTCAGTATTTCGGGATTATATAGCAATCCCATATATATATATATATATATATATATATATATATATATATATATATATATATACAGGCAGAAACAAATTTTTCAACATTTTTAAAAGAAAGAGCAAATAACTGAATATTGATATTTTCAGAAACAGATTATAAAAGAAGAAAAGGTAATAAAATAGGATGAAACCAGACAAACATTTGGTTAATGAACACAGATCAATTTGCATATACAGGGAGGTTGTTGCTATTCAAGGAAGATATATATATGCAGGTTGGACAATAATTTTGTTAAATCACAAATAGTAGGTTTTACAATTGAGGCCAGAAAAGAATATTAAGCATAGCATATAAGGCAGAATTATATTCAAGAAGACAATACAGAATTAATGTAAAACATCGTATAGTGAACAATTAAATAAGGACATTACAAATGATAAGTGGAAGGAAATAAGTCTTAACCTTAGATATGCAACTAAATTGAGAATATTTAGAATTTTGGCATAGAAATGTTTTTGCAATATTTCTATGACTTATAAGACTTGAAAAAATGCTCCCACATTCAAGAGGCATATGTTGGAAATGTGATGGTTTATGAAGAGTTTTTTGGGAGCATATGTTTTGGAAATGTACAGAGTTGCTTCAGTGCAGAAAAGAACTTCAATAATATGCTAAGTGTTATACTTGGAAGAGAATTAGAATTTAACTTCAGTGTAGAGATGATTTGTTGAGCTGGTGTAAAACAGCGTATGAACTAAGTGAAAGTGTTGTTGTCCGTGGTGTTGACTGTAGCTAAGAAAGCTATAACTCAAAAATGGAAAATCAAAGACAAGCCATCAATAAGAGAGATGAATAAAATCATTAATTACATTGTTTAAAAATATGGAATAAGAATTATAAGTGATCACAAAATAGAACTCAGTTGTTAAAAATGGACTGTGTGGTATTCTATAGTGGAAATTCAGCTTGAAAAAGACTTGGACATGGATGAAAGTACCTAAGATATCTGTTTAAGAAAATAGACTGTAATACAAGTAACAGAGTCACTGGTACAATTGTTAAGATTTGTAATGTAGTGAAAATAAAACAGCATGGTCTCAAGTTATTTCATGATTTCAAATTATATCGTAAGTGTCAGGGTTTAGAAGATTTCCGTGACTTTGTTGGGGAAATTCTTAGCATCACGTAGGGTTTTGGGTTTGTACAGGAAGTTACCTCAGTTAGCCACTTGTGTGATCATACACTAGACCTCATATTTTAGCTTGAATTAAGTATTTCTAGTTTGCAAGTATAGTCCATGACTTGGTTAGACCACTCAGCCAAGCAGTTTTACATTACTTCACCTCACCATCAATCTTATGAGATTTGTTACATTGTATGTAGAAACCATTTTTCAATAACTACAGATATTATGTCTGCTCTTTCTTCATTTCTTGCAAACTTGAATTCAAATATTGATGACTAGTTTGAGTTTTCTTATCAAGTGTTGGGTCAGGCACTTGTTCAGGTTGCCATAGGTCAGATTTGTCCTGTTCAAATGGTTTCTAGTAAACCTTGGTTTAACAATTCCTTTGGGAACCTTGGGAAAGCAGGATGTATACTGTACCAGAAATGACAGTGTTCAGGACTGTTGGAGGACAAACTTACTTTGGGCAGTTATTTTTGTGTTTATCACCAAGAGATCACCCACAAAAAAATTGGCCTTTCTAGATTGATTGTAGAGGCAGCAAATCATCCAGTAAATTTTTTCCAGGCTGTTGGGCACCTTTGTAATTTGGGGTGTCTGGCCACCTGGTGTACATTGTCTTCTGATAAATGTGAACTTGCTGCTTGATATTTCAGTACCAGGATTGCCCATTTTAGCTCTTCACTTCTTTTACCCACCTTATTGGCCTTATATTTAGGAGATGACTGTATAGCCTTATTGGAAAGAGTTTGCCATTCCTGACATTAAATATCTGTATTTTTTATCTCCATCATGCCTACTACCACATATTCTATGGACCCATGCCCATCTAGATTTATATTGGCACTCTTAGAGGTTAGTAGGCCTTTTATTTACTAGATTGCCACCACCTCACTTAAGAAGGTTTTTTTCTATTTCATTTGAAGATGGCTTTAGGTTCTCCTATTTTTTTTTTTAACAGGCTGGTTTGGACTCAGATGATCTCAGTAATAATTGACTAGTCTCAAACCTTCCATTCATGTCTGAGGTTCTGGAGAAAATAGTTTACCATCATCATTATCATCACCCTTTTTCTCATTTTTTCTACATGGGGTTGGGGTATCGTGTTAACTGTTGCCATCTCTCTTGATTCAGTGCCACACTCCTGCCTTCTTCAACATGCATGCCTGACTGTCACATATGTTCTTTCACACAATCCATCCACCTCTTTGCTGGATGTCCTCACTTCCTCTTACCTTCTTCTTGTCTGCTCCCAATTCTTCCTCACCAGATTGTCTTCTGCTTTTCTACACATGCACCCAACCCTCCTTAATCTGTTCTCTTTGATGTTTTCTGCAATTGGAGCTACTTTGGCTTCTGTTCTTATGTCCTCATTTCTTCATCTGTCCTACAGTATACATCCTACCACCTTTCTCAAGCACTTCATTTCCATCACCTCTAGTTTCTTCAACTGTTCTGCCTTTACTGCCCAGGTTTCTAAACCATACAGTAGTACTGGTCACACCACTGTCATGTACACCTTACTTTTCAGCTTCCTTGGCATTCTTCTGCCATAGACTACACCTGATACTCTATGCCAGTTGGCTGCAGCCCCTCTGATTCTAGCTTTGACCTCTTCATTCAGACTACCCTTCTCCTCAACCTCCCCTCCCAGATACTTGAAGCTGTTTACCTGTCCCACTATCTTCCCTTTTATCTCTACAAGCAATTTCTTCTGATTTCCCCAATTTGCTGCCATTACCACCATCTTATCTGTGCTTAGTTTCATACCATGTGTCTTCAGATTTGCATTCCATTCTCCTATCCTTTGCTGAAGTTGTAGCTCAGAGTCTGCCTGTACTGCCACATTGTCTGCATACAGCAGCTTTGTTGATCTGTCCCCTCCAACCTGTTTGCTAATGTAGTCCATCACCAGTATGAACAGCAGTGGGCTCAGAGCTAAATCCTGGTGTACACCCACTTCTACTGGAACCCCTCTGTAAAGCCGAACACTGTTCGTACTTGAATCACTGGGTCCTTGTACACAGCCTAAACTAATTCTACCAGTGTTTCTGTGACTTCAAACCACCATAGTACTGCCCAGATCTGCTTTCTTGGGACCTTGTCATATGCTTTCTCCAAGTCTAGGAATGTCCAGTTGGACTCTCCTCATCTCTAGCTTCTTCTCAAGTATCTGTCTCAATGCAAACATCAGATCAGTTGTGCTGCATCCTGATCTGAATCTGAACTGCTCATCTCCCATCTTACATTCTACTACTCTGTGTATCTGTTTATCAATCCCCCTCTCCAGAACATTCATGCAATGTGGTAGGAGCTTGATGCCTCTGTACTGCCAACAGTTGTGGATGTCCCCTTTGTTCTTGTACACTGGCACAAGTATGCTTATTCTCCAGTCATCTGGGATACACCTTTCTCTCCACACTGCTATTAGTACCCTCAGTAGCCATTTCTCCCCTATCTTGCCCAGCATCTTTATCATATCTGCTGTGACCTCATCTGAGCCTGCTGCTTTCCCTGACTTCATCTTCCTTAGTGCTGTTCTTACTTCTTCTAAGGTGGGGTCCTCTTCTTCTCTCATTGTATGCTGTTTCTGGGGCACTACAGCTTCTGTGGGGTTTTCTTCATACATAAGCTAGTGGAAATACTCCTTCCATCTGCCTTTGATGTCCTGTGGACTGGTGAGCAGGTTGTTGATGGCATCCCTTATGAAGGGTGTCTGACTATCTTCTTTATCTTTCTGTCTTTACCTTGCAACCTGATATAGTTTCTTTGTGCCCATTACTGAGTCACTTCCCAGATGTTTGTAGAGTATCTCCGATCCCTATTCTTTGCTATTGCAACTTTTTTCTTAGCTTCTTTGTTAGCCAACCAGTAGTCCTTCCTAGTTTGGTCAGTCTTTTCTATTTCCTGCTTCTTCCTGTACTCCTTCTTTCTTTTGATGACTTCCTGGACTTCTGCATTCCACCATCACCTTTCCTTATGTACATTATTTCCATATCTGTCTCAGTCACATATCTTTTCTGTCATCTTAACACATGCTGATTTTAGGTTCTGCCACTCTTCTTCAACTCCATCTATTTCATCCTCTTCTTGGGGTTTACCATCAGTTGGAGTTATATTTGAGTAACTGAGGTCTTTGTGATCTGTTTCAGCTAAGCATGGCACTGAGCTCTTGCTAGAGTTTTTAATGATCTCCTAGTTATGAGAAATCATTGTTTTTATTATGTCTTGGTTCATCCTTATCTCCTGTTGGCAGTTGATTTGTTAAATCATGTATGCCTCTCAACCTGGAAACATCAAAATTCTGAACAAAGGCCCATGAAAAACAGGCACAAATCCGTACATTGATTAACATAACATTTGCATACATAATTATGTAGCCCCAACCACACCAAAACTTTCAAATGCAAACTGAAGAACAGACAACCAAAATATGGCCCCAGACCCTGTAGTAAATGGTAACCATTTTTTTAAATGTGTAGTAATGATCACTGGGAAGGGAAAAGAAGATGAACCTTTTGGTGACTTGCAGTATGTGGGTTTTGTGGTAAAAGTAGGGCATTTAATGGTAAGCAATATTGTAATCTTAGCAAAATAATATAGTTTACTAGGACCTCCAAAAGTCATTCTTCATGGC
>NC_056743.1:651391597-651446597 GCF_019279795.1 Protopterus annectens
TAAACACTACCCTATAATACTAAGTGCACCTCCTAATTTCAGTATAAAGCAAAACACATACACTACTTGAATGTAAGGTGAGATGTTAAGTTGTCAATCTCGCCTTCATTCTTGCTTGATGGGTTCGGAGCCGATCCCTCGGCTCCATCGGCCTTGATAAGCTCGAGAGTCACTTTTACCAGCTCGAGGCAGCCCCATATCCCATGATGCAAGGCGGTAAGTACCCAGATCTCGTTTGCCGCTTATGAGGTCCTCCTTTACCAGCTCCTGGTAAGTGATTCACTACTTTGATATTTTAGCCCCTTTTGCTAAAACCCTTTAATTTTAGTTTTAAGTTAATTATAAAGATTTTCTGACAGAAAATTCCCTGTCTCTACTAATTTTTTTAGTCAAACTTTCCCATCCCACCTGTTAGGGTGTGTGTGTGTGTTTTCTAGTAATACCTTTTGGTATTTTATTTAATTTAATTCTTTGACTGGTGTGTGTGTGTGTTTGACACCATGTCAAAGGAGAGGGTCTCAGGTTTTTAAGAAGTGTGACTCGTGCTGTCAGAAGATGTCTCTGACAGACGGTCACACTTCTTCCTGTATTGCCTGGGCCTCTTCACCTGCAGGACTCCTGTGCTATATGTCATTCCTTCAGCCAGAGAGTCCTGCAGGAAAGAAAACTGATACTTAGGGGCCTTCTTAAGCGGAGGGCTCTCCGGCTAAGTCGCTCCATCTAAATCTCAAATCTTCCAAGGCCCAGGCTTCTGTCAAGCCTGCGGCCTCGGCTCACTCTTCAGAGTCGAGATGTCGGCTGGAGCGATTCTGTTAAACAGCCTTGCACCGATGGCTATCGGTGCCGATTCTGCATCGACCACTCGGTGTCGGCTCCGATCGGTTCCGACCACCATGTGGCACAGGCATCGGTGTCGGCTCGATCGGCTCCGACACCGTTACTTTGTGGCTGTATCGGCTCCGGCTGGAGCCGATGCATCGAGGCTTCCTGTGGCTCCGATAAGTTGTCGGCTCCGCAGGGTCTATGTTTCATCGGTTCCGATGGCTCATTCCAGGAAGAGGTCGAGGTCTCCTTCCTTGGAGCCGATACTTGCTCGGCTTCACCTCTCTCGACGAGCCATCGGAGCCGATCTTCAAGGTCATCCAGCTTTCAGACCATGACTTAGAGAGTGGTCAGAGATTACTTAAGTCACAGGCACTGGCCCAAATGTTACATAGTCCGTCTCAACAGGCGACTGTTGGTCCCACCCGTTACAGTTCCTCCTTCAACTCTACCCCAGAGCTTGGAGTTGGAGTCTTCGAATGGTTACTGCTACGGCTGGAGGACAGATACCCCTTCTGTTCCTTCAGCCTCTACTCTTATCTCCTCTTGAGACCTTCCTTAGGGGGATTCGTGGTCGGCTTCCATGGTCTCCTCCGAGGGGTGAGTGGCATCGGACCCTTGTCGAACCGCTCTTCCCTTGGAGCCTCTCCTTGGTGAGCTCGGCTCCGACATCTGCCTGGGAGACTTCCCTTCGGTGGTCCCTGGAGTTCCTAGTTCTTGACGGGTTCTCTCGGACCTGCCTGGGAGGAGCATTTGAGGTGATGAAGAGTGTGCTGGCCACTGGTATCAGTCAGCAGTCTGTTCCGTAGCTCCTCCCTCTATAGTGCCTGTTGACATCTCTGCCACTCCTCTTGCTACAGGACCCAGAGATCCTCCCTCTCAGGTTTCCCCATTGCGAGTTTCCCCTCTTCGAGGATTCTCCTGATGTTTGGAGATCCTCCTAGGAAGAGGACTTGTAAGGAAACATGTAGACTCCCTGAGTCTGTCACTTCAGATACTGACTTTGATGAGTCAGAGGGATCCCTAGATCCCCCTCTGAGGATGTCTCCTTCTCAGACATCCTAGAACTCCTTAAACAGGGGGAAACTGGCCCACCAACAATCCCTCTGAGGATGAGTCAGTATACCTAGAGGCTTTGGATCTCGGCCCTCCACCTCCTGGGTGTCTCGCCTTTCGACCCCAGAGGTTAGGAAAAAGGGGGGCAGCCCGGCCGGTGGGGCCCAGCCCTAGGAGGCTAATTTTAATGTTGCAAGCATTTAAAGGGGTCCCGTGATCCCAAAGGTGGTGGTGTGCCAAAGAAGGAAGAGACTTGGTGACCCATTTTAAAGATTAACCATGGTGGTGGTGGGGAGTTTTCAGCGACCTTTCCGGGAAGGAATTACCTAGTATTAAGATATAGGTATTTTAGAAGCTGGTTGAGGTGTAAAAAATTTTTAGTGAAAGCCCCAAATTTGGGTTGGAAGGAAAAAAATTTTATTTGGTAATATATATGCCCCAAGGGGAGAGACGGTGTTGGAGCAGTTTAATGGGCATTTTGGTGGGGGCAAAAGGGGGTACAATTCTGCCCTCTCCAGTCTCTGCTTGATTTCATTCAATAAGCACCAGAATTGGACACCTCCTTTCTCAATGAATCCTCCATACCAGTGATCTCCTGCCAAAGCTTCTCCATGGATTTGGCATTCCTTTTTACCAAAATTCTCAGCCAGCCCAATGTGTATTCTAAGGAGACCTGTTTCCACTCCTCACACAGGTCTTGCTCCTTGTCCCCGAATTCCCAGGCTGGTAAGCGATCCACTCTGAGCCCTCAAGGCATAATATTTAGGCTCAGATATTTTCTAACAGTTTAACATCATAAAACAAATTAAGTTCTTTGGACATCAATCTCTCTGCCACTGGGGATGCACAAGCAAGTGCATTTCTTTGTGCCGGTCCCAAGCCCAGATAAATGGGGAGGGTAGCGTCAGGAAGGGCATCCGGCGTAAAATTGTGCCACCTCACACATGCAGAAAACTGTACAGAAACTCATACCGGATCGGTCGAGGCCCGGGTTAACAATGACCGCCACCTGTACTGTTGGCCAACAGGGTGCTGGCAGAAATTGGGCTACTGTTGGCCGAAGGAGGAGAAGAGGTGGAAGGCATGCCCGAAGGCAGGTAAGGGCTAGGACTGTGATAGTGAGGGTCGGAACTTTGAATGTTTGCATTACGACTGGTATAGGGAGGGAGCTAGCTGATATGATGAACCGAAGGATGGTTGGTATATTGTGTGTGCAAGAGACCATATGGAAGGGGAGCAAGGCTAGGTGTATCAGAGGTGGTTTCAAATTGTTTTATCATGGTGTGGATGGGAGGAGAAATGGCGTAGGCATTATCCTGAAGGAAGAGTATGCTAAGAGTGTTTTGGAGGTGAAAAGAGTGTCAGATAGAGTGATGTTTATGAAGCTGGAAATTGATGGTGTAATGATGAATGTTGTTAGTGCATATGCTCCACAAGTTTGGTGTGCGATGAATGAGAAAGAAAAATTTTGGAGTGAGTTGGATGAAGTAGTGATGACTGTACCCAAGGGTGAGAGACTGGTGATTGGAGCAGATTTCAATGGGCATGTTGGTGAAGGGAACAGAGGGGACGAGGAAGTGATGGGTAGGTATGGTGTTAAGCAAAGGAATGCAGAAGGTCAGATGGTAGTGGATTTTGCGAAAAGGATGGACATGGCTGTGATGAATACATATTTTAACAAGAGGGAGGAGCATAGGGTGACATACAAGAGTGGAGGAAGATGCACACAGGTGGATTATATCTTATGTAGAAGGGCCAATCTGAAGGAGATTGGAGACTGTAAAGTGGTGGCAGGGGAAAGTGTAGTTAGGCAGCATAGGATGGTGGTTTGTAGGATGACATTGGTGATCAAGAAGAAGAGGATGAGTGTGAGGGCAGCACCAAGGATCAAATGGTGGAAATTGAAAAAGGGTAATTGTGAGGTGATGTTCAGGGAAGAGTTAAGACAGGCAGTGGGTGGCAGTGAAGAGTTACCAAATAGCTGGGTAACTACAGTAGAGCTAGTAAGAGAGATGGCTAGAAGGGTGCTTGGTGTGACATTTGGAAAGAGGAAGGAGGACAAGGAGACCTGGTGGTGGAATGAAGAAGTACAGGAGAGTATACAGAGAAAGAGGTTGGCGAAGAAGAAGTGGGATTGTCAAAGTGATGAAGAAAGTAGGCAAGAGTATAAGGAGATGAGGTGCATGGCAAAGAGAGAGGTGGCGAAGGCTAAGGATAAGGCGTATGAAGAGTTGTATAAAAGATTGGACACTAAGGAGGGAGAAAAGGACCTGTACCGATTGGCTAGACAGAGGGACCGAGCTAGTAAAGATGTGCAGCAGGTAAGGGTGATAAAGGATAATGAGGGAAACATACTCACAAGCGAGGAGAGTGTGTTGAGCAGATGGAAAGAGTACTTTGAGGGTTTGATGAATGAAGAGAATGAGAGGGAGAGAAGGTTGGATGATGTGCGGATAGTGAATCATGAAGTGCAGTGGATTAGCAAGGAGGAAGTAAGGATAGCTATGAAGAGGATGAAGAATGGAAAGGCTATTGGTCCAGATGACATACCTGTAGAATCATGGAGGTGTTTAGGTGAAATGGCAGTGGAGTTTTTAACTAGATTTTTTAATAAAATCTTGGAAAGTGAGAGGATGCCTGAGCAATGGAGAAAAAGTGTTTTGGTACCGATTTTTAAGAATAAGGTGATGTGCAGAGCTGTAGTAACTACAGAGGGATTAAACTGATCAGTCACAGCATGAAGTTATGGGAAAGAGTAATGGAAGCTAGGTTAAGAATGGAGGTGATGATTAGTGATCAGCAGTATGGTTTTATGCCAGGAAAGAGCACTATAGATGCGATGTTTGCTTTGAGAGTGTTGATGGAGAAGTACAGAGAAGGTCAGAAGGAGTTGCATTGTGTCTTTGTGGATTTAGAGAAAGCATATGACAGGGTGCCTAGAGAGGAGTTGTGGTATTGTGTGAGGAAGTTGGGAGTGTCAGAGAAGTATGTAAGAGTGGTACAAGATATGTACGAGGGTAGTGTGACAGCGGTGAGGTCTGCGGTGGGAGTGATGGATGCGTTTAAGGTGGAGGTGGGATTACATCAAGGATCAGCTCTGAGCCCTTTCTTATTTGCAATGGTGATGGACAGGTTGACAGACGAGATCAGACAGGAGTCCCCGTGGACTATGATGTTTGCAGATGACATTGTGATCTGTAGTGAGAGTAGGGAACAGGTGGAGGTGACCCTGGAGAGGTGGAGATATGCTCTAGAGAGAAGAGGAATGAAGGTCAGCAGGACTAAGACAGAATATATGTGTGTGAATGAGAGGAAGGATAGAGGAATGGTGAGGATGCAGGGAGTAGAGGTGGTGAAGGTGAATGAGTTTATATACTTGGGATCAACAGTTCAGAGTAATGGTGAGTGTGGAAGAGAGGTGAAGAAGAGATTACAGGCAGGATGGAGTGGGTGGAGAAGAGCGTCAGGAGTAATTTGTGACAGACGAGTACCAGTAAGAGTGAAAGGGAAGGTCTACAAGAGGGTAGTGAGACCAGCTATGTTATACGGGTTGGAGATAGTGGCATTGACAAAAAGGCAGGCGTCAGAGCTTGATGTGTCAGAGTTGAAGATGTTAAGATTTGCACTAGGTGTGACGAGGATGGACAGGATTAGGAATAATTATATTAGAGGGTCAGCCCAGGTTGGAAGGTTTGGAGACAAAGCCAGAGAGGCAAGATTACATTGGTTTGGACATGTGCTGAGGAGGGATGCAGAGTATATTGGGAAAAAGATGCTAAGGATGAAGCTGACAGGTAACAGGAAAAGAGGAAGGCCTAAGATAAGGTTTATGGATGTGGTGAGAGAGGATATGCAGGTGGTTGGTGTGACAGAGCAAGATGCAGAGGACAGGAGGAAATGGAAACAGTTGATCTGTTGTGGCGACCCCTAACGAGAGCAGCCGAAAGAAGAAGGACATCAATCTCTCCAACTGCACAAAACAGGCCCAAAATGCATTTTGCCCTAAAGAATACCAAGGGTAAAAGTCCATATAGTTCGCATCTCTCTCCCTCACAAACTCTGAGAAAGAATAATTGCTTGGGGTTGCACCCATTCAAATACCACTGCCAGGGCTTCTCTTCCATCCAAAGACATATTACAAACATAAAACTACAAAATACATCAAAGAAACAAAATGAAGCCACGTGTAAAAAAAGTTTATTCTCCTGGTACCTTGTCCTTTTGCCTTCAAGAGATAAATTATACAAACAACCAGCTCTTTAAATAGTCACAATTCAATTGATTAATTTTAAATTACTTAATTATTATGCATCAAAATGCCCACAAATATTAAAGAAAGACTACAATGATCAAAGCATACAGAACATACAAAATCCCACAAGCAACCCACACAAAATTCCCACAAGGTCTAAAAATTCAACAAAACCTCTTGGTTGAGACCCCTAGGGGAAAGAGTACCATATTTAAATATAAGTGTGATCCCCAGTTGATTTAATTTCCTAGTGAATTCCCCCCCCCCACCACACACAGGTTGTTACCATGTGAATTGTTTCCTTAAATTTGGAGCCCCTTATTTTCTTTGCCTATGGTTGTAAACATTACCCAAATAAGAAAGGGAAAAGAGGACACCCCTACCTGATTCCTTTGTTCAAGCAGAATTTATCAGAAAGAAACTCCCCTCTTTAATTGTTGACTCTGATTCTCTCATATATCCTGCTAATTAATCTTAGTATTGTGTCTGGGAATGCAAATGCTTCAGTTGCCCGATTTATAAAAATCCCAGCTTATTCTATTGAATGCTTTTTCTGCATCAAAATACACCAACAGCAGTGGTATTTTCTTACTTTCTGCTTCCCTCTGGATCATCATTGTTCTGTTAATGTTGTCAAATGTTTGCTTACCCTCCACATAACCTCAGTGATATATATGTATCAATTTTGGCATCACCTTTGCCGTTATAAACATAAACACTTTTGAATCATTGTTTTGAACCAAAATAGATGTATATGAAGCTGTTTTTGATGGATCTTTACCATCTTTAGGTACTACAGCCATCACTGCTTTCTTCCAGGATGTTGGTGTTTTTCCTCCTTTTAAAATACTGCTAAACAAAACCTTCAAGATCTTTATCAGTTTCTTCCCTCTTAGCTTCCAAACTTCCACAGTAATACCATCTATTCCTGGAGACTTTCATGTAGATTTCTTGTACATCAACATTTTTATCTCATCTCCTCCTATCCTAACTATTAATAATTGTGCATATCTACCTCTAACCTTGGCATTTTTAGTTCATCCAGAAACATTTCTATTTGTACTTTTTCTTGATTTCCGCATTTCTGCTTTATACAGATTTCATACAATTTCAGACGTATTTCTAATGTCTCTACAGGATCATCTAGAGTAAATTTTTGACTAAAAGATACATAAACATAGAAATGATAAATCACTATGTTTCCCCATTATCCCTCTGGGCCTAAACCAAACCCCCTATTCTGAGAAGAGAATCTGAAACATGAATGTAAAGGAGTTAATTTAATTCCAACATTAATAGATGGGTAAATTAGTATCACTCCTCATTTTGACAGTTAAGTGTTGTAACAATGTTATAAACACCTAAGGACTAAGCAGGATTCCTGTACTAAATAACACATTTGTCTACTACTAAACACTACCCTATAATACTAAGTGCACCTCCTAATTTCAGTATAAAGCAAAACACATACACTACTTGAATGTAAGGTGAGATGTTAAGTTGTCAATCTCGCCTTCATTCTTTGTTCGTCAGAGTAGGAGCGATCGGCTCCGACCCACTTATGATAAGCCGAGAGTCACTTTTACCAGCTCGAGGCAGCCCCCACTGGTATCAGTCAGCAGTCTGTTCCGTGCTCCTCTATGACATCTCTGCCACTTCTTCTGCTACTTCAGGACTTAGAGATCCGCAGACCTCCGCCTCAGGTTTCCCCATTGGGAATTTCCCCTTCTCCCTGGGGTTTGGAGATCTGAGGAGGAAGGAGGGAAGGACTTGGAGAGGGAAACATGTAGACTCCTGAGTCATCGCTACTGACTTTGATGAGTCAGAGGGATGGGATGAGATCCCCCTCTGATCCTGTCTCCTTCTCCAGACATCCTAGGAACTCATGTAAACAGAGGAAACTGGCCACCAACAATCCCTCTGAGGGTGGTCAAATTACCTAGAAGCGTTTGGATCTAGAAGCCCTCCACCTCCTAGGTGTCTCGCCGCCTAGAACCCTTATGCAGGTTATTGCCCGAAGCGTGGGCAGCAGCCCTGACTCTGTAGAGCCAGTCCCTAAGGAGGCCTTCAAAATTTATGCCCGTGTGTGTGACAAGCAATTCCTAAGGGTGGGTGTCCTGATGATGCATGGTGGTGGCTGCTGCCACCAAGAAGGAACTTGCAGATCCGTTAGCTGAATTACCGCTGTCACTCCACCCAGATATCCTTGGGAGCTGGGTAAAAAGTAGTACAGAGATCCTACAGCTGCAGGAGCTCAAGAAAAATTGCTTAGCGGCTAGGAACCCTTAATTCCATTTAGAACTCCTCCATGCGGTTAATATCATATGCTGCTGATGGGCGAGTAGTAAGAACGTACAGGTATGGGAGCTAGGCAAGGCTGGATGCGGCCTATGTGACTACAGACACTGCAGATCCTTCCTTCACAAATTCTCCTTTTGTCCTTTGAGCTTTCCAGCTTTGTTTGGCCATCAGGTGAAAACTTTGACCAGTGCGAGCAGGACGGCAGACTCTTTCTGTTGTAGGAGTCCCGTTTTTCCACCCCTCTAGACCTTACCCCAAAGGACAGAAGGTGGAAATTACATAATTTAAGGATCACTTTCCCCCCAAATTCCTTCAGATGTACCACCGGTCTAAGGGGAAATTGCAGGAGCAGTTAGTCTCAAAACTACACCAAAAAGAGCCATTCAGCCAGTTACAACAGACCATTCAGAGCCGGAATCTACTCAAGGTTCTTTTGGGATTACACAATAAATCTTTTCTCATTCTTTTTTGGGCATCTCGATCCAACGAGAAAAGTCGCCCTTATGGCTACCAGTCATACCTTCATAGGCAGCAACTTAAACACTTGTAGGATGTCATCTACCGCCAGGTCAAAAGAGTTTCAGAGACATTCAGAGTCATCATTCTCATTCTCAACAACAGAAAGTAACAGCTAGAATGGTTCTAAAGGTGTGGAAGCCTCATGGCTGCGCTCACTCTTCTTCTTCCCCTGATTCTGGCTACGCCTTCTTCAGTGGATGCTTGCTGTTCACACAGTGGTCATACCAACAACTTCTATCGTCACCAGATTCTGGTGACACAGACTTCACAAAGATCATCTTGCTTGGTGGATCCACATCTCCTCCAGTCACACCAGCAGGTACTTTGTGCCCCCATCCCGATAGTCACTGTCACCGCGGATGCCTCCCTGATCTGGTGAGGGTGCATTATCAAGGGCAGGATGGTTCATGGGGCGTGAGTGGTCTCTCAAGCAATCTATAGCGAAGAGATTTTTCTGGAATAGAGCGTCCATGTTGCGTGCGATCTTTTGCTACTCCAAAAACAGCAAATGTCAGACTTCTTCTGCCTCTTCCCTCTACCAGGCCATCTACCAGGAGGATTTACACAATTCAAATATTTCTAAGGCCAAGAATAAGGCCAAGAATATTGATCCTTTCAGGCCCTGTTCAGGCCTTCCTGGACTAATTTGAGAGATTGCTCCACTCTCTTCTTCCACAGTCAGAGTTCAATTGGCTGCTATTTCCAATTTTATCATAATATTGTCCCATGAAATCTGCAGGCCTTCTCTTGAAAGAATTTTCCTACTAAAGCCTCCAATCTCTTGTTCCTTTTTTCTTTTCTTGGAAACTTTTCCCTAGTGGCTATATTATCGGCCAGGAGGGTGTCTGAACTTCATGCTCTATCGGTTCGACCCCTATTTGGTTTTCACAAAGACAGGTATCTTTGACTACTTCTACAGCCTTTACTCAATTCCTTTACTCTTTACACTACTTGTGCAGTGACCTTGGGCCACTCCTCACACTTTTGTTTATCAAAAGAAAGAATGATGAATTGACAACTTAAAATTAAGAGAAGTTATGTACCTACCATAGCGGATCTGGGTTGCTACTTGGGATGGGCATCATGGGAACTTCGAGGCCTTATAGGAAAAAAAGCTTCAGCTTAGCAAGTTAGCAAGTGAGCGAGAGACGAGGGAGACGCTCAGCAAGAAAGAAGGCGAGAGAAGACAACTAACATGGAACGTTATGGTAGGTACATAACTTCTTCTTAACAGTAAATAATTTGAAATAGGGAAAACATAGTTTGTATGGTAAATTAATTCCAAAAATTACATAATTGTATAATTGCAGCGGTTAGCATTGCCACCTCACAGCAAGAGGCTCTCCGGTTTGATTCTTGGCTCGGGTGTCTTCTGTGTAGAGTCTACATGTCCTCCCTGTGGTCGTGTGGGTTTCCTCCGGGTGCTCTGGTTCCTCCCACATCCCAAAGACATGCTGTAGGTGGATTGGACACTCTAAATTGGCCCTAGGAGTGAGTGTGCGTGTGTGTGTCTTCTGTGGAAGGTTGGGCGCCGGACTTGCAACTCGACACCGTAAAACTCCACTGCCAATCTTGAGCGGACAGGTGATCCGCTGTGGTGACCCCTAACTGGGAAAAGCTGAAAGAAGAAGAAGATATAATTGCATAATTATTATGTAAAACCATTTGGATAAGTTTTCCTCTTATGCAAAATTTTAATTGCTCTTTTAATTTTCTTAAACAGTAAAATATTTAGAACAATCTCAATAGCAAAATAAATATTAACAAAACTGTGTGCACGTCTTGTAATTGTTTGAAATCTGGCATCTGTATTCAGTTTTTCTTAAAAAAAAAGTTACTAAAAAACCAGGATGACGAAAATAAGTAAATAAATAAAGAATGAAGGTAGCTAACAGTTTGTAACCTAAAAAATAAAGGTTTTCTGCAATGGTTTAAATCTGCCTCACTTACACAATTTATGTTAAGATTTAACAAATATTTATTTTATTTATTTATTTATTTACTTTTGTTTACCAGGATAGAGTGACTGGGTGGTAGCCCATTTTCAGCAGTGGCTGGGGAGAAAAGTTTCAATACAGATAAAATTAGTTGTTATATAATATAAATAAATATAAATATGTCCAAACAACAATTTCAAAATCCAGGTTAAATAAAATATAAACCTAGGAAGTCAGTGCCCATTCATTTATAAAGCCTTTGTGAACTTTTTCGGGCAGTCAGTCATTTAATAGTTCTGTCCACTGGATTATCTGGACAGAATTTTATATAAAGGTAAGAGTAGAAAAATCATAAACTTATAATATTTAAATTTACTTTTCAGGAGAAAAAAAACGTTGTAGGAAGTGGTTGTCACAGCCATTTATTTCCAGTCATGAGAACAAGTTAACAAATTAGGTATCCTTAATGACAAGAGGCTGGAAACCATGTTCTGCTTTTCAGGAAAAGTGTATGGATGTGGTATCTCTTAGTAAGTCTTGATTCTATGCAGGAGGAATGAGGGCAGTGTTTTAAAGGTCCACTCTGTCTGCTACAATATGCCTCCCAAAGAAAAAGTGCAGTTTAAAGAAAATAGCAGCTGTATCCACTGAAAGGACCTTTAACCCAAAAAAGGACTGCCATGGCAATCTCCATCAGTATAAAAATAGCGCATCCAGACATGAAACAAACATATCAATCCCAGGTAAAGTGTTTCACCTTTAATGTTTTTATAATTCTTTTTGATATAATTAAGAATATCACTTCAAAATGAGATGCTGATATACATTTATTAGGCTGTAAGTAAGTAAATTAGTATCTGGTATGATTTAAGCGAGCATAAAAGGCTAAGCAGGGCTATTTGGCAGGATTTGTTCATTCTGAAGCTGAATAAATCACTGAACAATCTCTTTGTATCTGCAAAAATTTAATCAAATATTTAGTGCCTTTATGGTGAGACAGATTAACAAGATAAATAATATGGCATTTACTATTTTTTGCGATTAGCTAGGAGCAAAAGGATGAAAGATTTTATTATGATAGTTGTATTTGCAGAGGCGGATTTTGTGCGAATCTTATTCTGTTACCTCTCCGTGTATTTTTTCTTCCATTTAGCAGCAGAAAAGATGTTAGAGACAAGTTGGTAAATTAATAGTTTTATATAAATTTGTCTAGATTATTTATTTATTGTTAACCGGGTTTGTACTACTAGGCTCGTGGCTTTATTTCAGGGGAGACCTTAGGTGGTATTCATACTACTATGAAACTTTATTGATTTTTTTTTTCTATCTAAGTGCCATATGTTCTCTCTTAATAGTTATGCTCTTGGCCTAATTTGCATTATCCAGCAATCATGTGAGGATATCTTACATTGTTTTTATTAGGTCCTGGGGTTCAAATTTCTTGCATACCTCCCTAATGAGAATGTTGTTCCTCTTGCTGAGAGTTTCTAGATCTCGGAGGTTTTTTTTTTGTTAATTTTTATTTCCTTAGAGTGTTCATTTATGATGTGTACAGTTTTGAGTATCTTGTCTTCACAGACTGCTATATGGTGTCCAGAGGTTTTTAAGCATTTAAAAATCTCTGTAAGAGTACCGTTCATGGAAGTTAGTTGGAGAGATTCCAAGTTGCTGTTGTTGTGTCTTTCGGCTTTTCCCGGTTAGGGGTCGCCACAGCGGAACTCCGGTCTGCTAATAATTGGTAGTTGATTTTTACGTGCTGAGTTGCTGGCCCTAACGCAAAACCTTCGATGAAGGTACGCCCATTCACGCATGTCTCCACAGAAGATGCTCTAGCTGAGAATCGAACGGGACAACATCTTGCTGTGAGGCGACAACGCTACCAAGCACCACCACCGCTGTTGTATTGAGTTTAAAGTGTGTTTTTAGTTCCAACGTTACAAACGTTTGTTCTAATTTAGATGTGCCTTTTGGGTTTTCCTTTCCTTCTTTATTAAAGGATTTGTAGCACTTGTTAGAAATATATATTTTCCTTTATTATAAAAAAGATTTGTAACATTTGCTAGAAGTCTTTTTCTGGCATGACACTAGCTGAATTGCCACATTCAGATGTGGAATGATTATTTTGCTAGGCTTACAGATGACTCTCAGGTCACTACAGCTATTTGTATTGCAAGAGGTTGTGCAGAAAAATTAGCTAAGAGGAAAGTGCAATACACACACACAGTCACTGTGATATGAGCAATCTTGGTACTAAGCAAATAGCATGTGAGGCTAAAAATAAAGGGAGGAAATTTAATGGTTCCTATATTTAGCTATTATGTTTCTCTGATAGCTGCCTGATAGGTCTTCAGTTCATTTGTGATTACCTCAAACAACTGCTATCCCAGATGTGTTACAACATTTTGCGAGTAATAAAATCACTGCAAAAAAAGCATTTCTCCAGGGGGCAAGCTCCCTGCACCTCCCCCTTGCACCCACCACACCTTATTTATACTAACTCCACTTTTGTAGAATCATGAGGAAATCCCTGGTATACAGCAGTTTTTATCTTTGTGGAACATTTGGCCAGTTGCACACTAGTAAGTGTCAATCACTAGTGTTTCGAGCACAAGCTTGGCTTCCTTCTGTGCTGCCATCTGATACGATTTCTAGAGACTTATTCTGCAGGAAACTTTTTCTTTTTTATTTCACATAAAATAATATCTCCACCCAGTAGCACAGTGTGAAGGCAGTGTTTCTAAAGTAAATGATTACACTCTAAAGCAATATTTCATTCAGTGTGCCCTTAAAAATTATAACAATATTGTTCATTCAAACTACAGGTACATTTTTACTATTGCTATGTTGATAGAGCATCATTTCCACATGAAATATAAAAATATGCTGCTCTATTTAGTGCTTAGCCTTACTGTACAGTACAATTAGTACCACTCATAGGTAAAATATGACCAGCAAGGTCAAGATGAAAATACTATTTTGCATGCTAGCCACAAACCTTTTGTAACATAACATAACATGTTGAATGTACTGAAAGATCACTGTCTTAAATGTCCTAAATCTGATGTTGTCAGTCTTCATGTAATCCTTGACTGTGGCCTCAGAACCGACTCAGTTGTAATGCTGCTGTCTAAATTACCTGAGATCTCATTTGCTGCTTTGTGTGTCAGACGTGTTTGACTGCTCTCGAGCTTTGGCTTATAATTAAAGTACGTTTTTTCCTTAAAAATATATTTTCTTCTCTCTTATAAATTTCCCTTCTACCTCTAGTGACTTATTTCTCTACCTGCTCCTCTCATTATATCTTTTTAGTGTGTGTGTGTGTGTGTCTCCCTCACTCTCCTTTTACTACCATTGGTAGTTCTTCCCTTCGTGCCATTGTTGGTACTCCTTTGTACCTATTTAGGTATTGTCTTGGCTACCATTGTTGGCATCTTCCCTTCCTTTTCTTTGTTTAAAAAAACAAAACAAAAAAACAAACAAAAAAAAACTTTCACTGTTCTTCTTTTTGTGCTGAGTGTGTGTTTGCTTTCATTATAGCTGACAAATCCGAGTCCACAGCTAAGTCATCTAAGGGCACTTTGGGGTTTAAAAGGTGCCAAAAGGGTGAGAGGAAAATGTCCAAATCAGATGGGCATGTGTGGTGTGTTTATTGTCTGGGTAAAGTTCACCTGCAGGAAGATTGTTCAATTTGCTATGGTTTCTCTGCCAGGCACTCACTGAACAGATAAATAAACTTATTCTTAAAGGACTGTTAAAAGGTGACTTTAAAGAGGCCATTTCTGGGTCCAAGATGGAAGCCAGTTCATCTTCCTCTTCCTCTTCTTGTTCCAAGAAGTGAACTTCCTTGGTTCCAAGCACTTTGGAAACATCTAAAAAGATTTCTAAACAGCCTGCAGTGTCAACAGCTCCCTAGGCACTGAATGGCAAAAAAGATTCGGCACCTACCTAGACTTTGGAGTCAACATCAACTGCCTCAGCACCAAGAGATTCATCAGTACTGAAGCAGTCGGATGTTATTTTTGTTCCAAGATCTAGATATTCTCCTTCTGTAGATCCATTCAAGGATAGACCACTGACACCCTTTGTCAATCTGAGACCCCGTAGGTCTCCGCTGACTTTGTCCATACGATCCACTAAGAGTCTCTCAGAATTGGACATCATGAGACTGGTGGATCAGCTCCTGATGGCGAGGGGATTCTCTTCGGTTCCTAGCCAAGTCGGCAGTGGCACTGGCCCTATTACGACACCATCCTTTCTTCCTCCTCCACTCCTATTGCATCATTGGAGCCCATGGTTCCGGCATACCCTGCTTTGACTGTCTTGGTTCCACCAAGAATAACTTCTCTAGAACAGAGGGTTGCCTTGAGCTCCTCCTGTCTATCAGGACTGGAGGCCTCCTGTAGTCTAGACTCCCTGGTCAGTTCTGAGGTGCATGGATCGACTTCATTAATTTTGGATCCTTCTATGATCTTTGCTGTTTCAGCTTTTCTTGGATCAACCCAGGCTTTGGTTTCAGGGGTCACCTCCTTGGTGTGGGGTGGGACCTCTGTTCCAAAGGAATCTGTTTCGGTTCTGGGCTCCCATCTCTCTATGGGGGGGTGGGGCAGCTTTCCAAATCATGGAGAAGCCCTTTTCCATTGGGGACTCACAGTCTGTGCCATCCCTGTTGAGCCAGACTTCTACTTCTCCTCAACCAGAGCTTCCATCAGTCTCTTCCCTGGGACAGAGGGCACAAAAGCCCCAGGAAAGACACTCTTTGTTGGTTTCCTCTTCGAACACTTCCCAAGAACATCCCCCAGAGGAAGTACCTCTAAAGAAAAAGTGCAAGAGGAAGCACTTAGACTCCCCAGAAGAGTCCTTCACCGAAGACACCGACTTTGTTGAATGGGAAGATTCCCCCAGGTCACTCCCTGATGATGTTTCCTTCGGGGACATCGTAGAGATCCTGAAGCAGAGGGGTGGCTAGTCTTCCCTTCAACGTTCTTCGGAGGAGGAGTCTGTATACCTGGAGGCTTTTCATGACCAGCCTTCTACCTCTTGGATCTCTCTGCCCACTGATGAGCTCATTAAACTGATCACACAGTGTGTGTGGAAGATGCCCAACTCCATCGAACCAATCCCCAAGAGACCTGACTGGATCCTTTCCTCCCCCAAAGAAGAGCAACATTGGTCCAAAGTTATACCTGTGGACACCATGGTGATAGCTTCAGCCACTAAGAAGGAACTTGCTGGGGAAAGTCCAACTATCCATCCTCCTAACAAGGACTCTAGAACTATGGATAGGTTTGGGAAGCATGTTTATGCTTCAACAACCTTTGCTGTTAGGTCCTTGAACTACATGGTGTATTTTACAAGGTTACAGAAGGATCTTATCAAAGATCTCTTGAATGCCCTCTCAGGAGCAGTAGCTGAAGAGGTACAGGACAAATTTGCTTCTCAGCTTTCTTCCCTCGATGCAATTTCTAACTCTTCCATGAGGCTGATTGCCCATGCAGCTGAAGGGCTGACAAGAGTGGCAGGTTCAGGAATAGCCATTAGAAGGCACACCTGGATGCACCTGTGTGACTTTGTGGAGCCATATAAAGCATCATTCGTCAATGCTATGTTTGATGGATCATCCCTATTTGGTCTTAAGGTGAAAGACACTCTGGCCAGATATGAGAAAGATGGGAAGACTCTTTTTGCCATAGGCATATGTTTTCTCCACTCCTCAAAAGCCCTACTCTAGGAACCAGAGAAGTGGATGACTATGAGATCCCAAAGGCCTTTCCAGGACTCAAGTGGCAAAGACTTTCCACAGGACAGGTGGGGAAGTAATGGAAGATGCCGCCCTAGAGGTAGACGTAGCCCGCAGAACCAGGGGTCCAGAGATTCCTTCTCTGTTGCTTCCTACCAGCACTCCTGAATGGAGGCCTGATTGTCTTCCTCTGGAGGTAGTCAGGGGATGGTTATCCCTGCACCAACCTGCCTGGCAACTGATAACATCGGACAAATGGGTGCAGGGAATCATATCCAGAGGTTACAATATTCCATTTTCTATAAGTCTAAAACCCCAAAAAAGGGTCCTGGATGTTCCACCCAGTCACAGGGAAGCAGCAGTGGAAGAAATTCAAATTTTGCTCAACAAAAGAGTCATTCAAAAAGTCCCACCTGAGCAAATAAGATCCGGGTTTTTTCTCAAGGTTCTTTTTAGTACCCAAAAAAAACCAGGGGACTGGAGACTCATATTGGATCTCAGCCAGTTCAACAAGGCAGTTCAGCAAACACATTTTGGATGGTCTTGGTACAGTCTATACTTGCATTCATGGAAAAAAATAATTGGATTTGCTCTATATACCTCCAGGGCATGTATTACCACACACAAATGGACAGACAATCCAGGAGGTTCATGTGGTTCCAGCTGGGAGCCAGCAATTTCCAATTCAGAGCACTGCCTTTTGGACTGCCTCATCCCCCAGAGTGTTCAAATGCATGGCGGTGGTAACAGCTCATCTCAGACTGTAAGGATTTTGAATTTTTCCATACCTCAATGACTGGCTCCTCACTGCTACCATCAGGCATGAGATGGGCTAGAGATTGCACTCTGCATCTCTAGGCATTACAATGAATTAAGAAAAGTCACATTTACAACTCTCACAACAACTAGAATTCATCGCAACCCTGTTGGACACAGTTGCAGGAATTGCTTCACTCCCACTGGAAAAGCTACAAAGGATCAGATCTCAGGTCAGCCACATTATCCAGAGCAAAATTGTTCCAGCCAGATTGGTCCTTCAGCATTAGGCTCGATGTCAGCCTCAGTCACTCTAGTTCCCTTAGCAAGATATCACATGTGAATCTGCTAGCCTCCCAATGGTCTCCGATAGATCAGCTAATGTCTCACTACGTCTTGATTAGCAATCACTGCAAACAGGAACTTTTGTGGTGGGTCCACTCCAACGAGATTCTGTCCATTCATCCTTCCACAACCCCAAGCCATACTGACCACGGTTGCTTCCCAGATAGGGTGGGGGAGCATTATCTGGGGAGGACAGTCCAAGCACATGGTCCCAACTGGAGGCAAACTTGAACATCGATATTCTGGAGATGAGGGCAGTGCTGTTAGCATTGCAAGCATTTCAGGATGCCCTTCCTGTAGGAACAGTAACAATTCAGATGGACATGTCAGTAGTCTGGTACATCAACAAACAAGGGGGAACCTTACCCATTGTGTCGAGAAGCCCTCAGAGTTTGGTAATGGGCAATTTCTTCCAACCGCTATCTCACAGCAGTGCACATTCCGGGGAACTCCAACTTGTTAGCGGACAAACTGAGCAGACCCATTCTCAATCCTGTGGTGGCAAAAGAGAGTTTTCATCACTGGGGCCAACCTTGCTGCAATCTTTTTGTGTCCCGCTAAACAACAAGTGCAGCAGTTACTTTGCCCTAATCCCCCTTCAGGAGGAGTCACCCAGAGGCACTCTTCTCCAAGACTGGACCCCCAGTCTTCTCTATCCCTCTCCCCAATTTCTTTGATATCCCAGTTTCTAAAGAAAGCCAAGAGGTTGGAGTATTCACTAATCCTCATTGCCTCTTTTTGGCCTTGACAAGTTTGGTTTCTCTTCCTTTGGCCTCATCTTCTTTGGAAACCATGGATGCTGGAACCAGCTCCAGATTTGCTGTCTCATCTGGAGGATATGGTTCATCTGAACCTTCATCATCTCAAGCTCACTGCTTGGCTTCTCCAATTCCCATGATTGCCAGACATTCTTCCCTTTCCTCTCCTGTCCGCCAAATCATTGTGACCCATCACAAACCTTTGACTAGGAAACTGTATTAAAGTAAATGGGAAAAATTTGCAAGCTGGGCCCTTATGAATGAACTTGATCCTTATATGACCCTTGGTCATAAAGTTTTGGACTTTTTAGCTAACCTCTATCAATCTGGTTCCTCTACTTCAACAATTAAAGTCCATCTATGATACAGCTACAATCTCTAACTTCCATATGGGGTTTGATAGGTCATCCCTTATGTCATGCAAACTTTGTAAAGCCTTTTTAAAGGGAGGCCTGATGTTAAGAGCTCCATTTAAAGAACCCATTCCTTCCTGGGATCTAACACTAGTTCTTCAGTCCCTTATTTTGTCTTCTTTTGAACCATCAGCTACATGTGACTTAAAGTTTCTGACTTGGAAAACATTATTTTTAGTAGCTATTACATCTGCCAGAAGAGTATCTAAACTTCTGGCCATGTCCTGCAAACCACCTTACATAATATTTCACAAAGACAGGTTCTCCCTTAGGACTAATCCATCCTTTTTACCATAGGTAGTCTCAGAATCTAATATCAATCAGATACTTCAAATACCAGTCTTTTTCCCTAATTTTTCCAATAAAGGTGAGTATTCCCTTCATTTATTAGACATCTACAGACAGCTACAATTTTATCTTCACAGAACAAAAGATTTCAGAAAATCTGACCGTTTGTTGTTTTTTACTCCCTTGTTTTTTAGGTAACCCAGTTTCAAGGGTTACCTTGGTGAAATGGCTCAAAGATTGTATTACATTTATCTATCAGTCAAAAGGGCTCCACCTTTCAAGTCCAGTAAAAGCCCACTCAACTAGAGTGGTGGCAACTTCTGCAGTTTTTCATGCCAGAGCTTCTTTAGATAATATTTGTGCAGCAGCCACTTAGTCCTTTCCTCATACTGTTATCACTCATTACAAATTGGATCAGGCCTCTAGGGTATGGGCATCATCCAGTTCGATGGTGCTTAGGAATATTCTTCCATGAGACCTCCCAAGATTCAGATAACGGGGGACTCTGTCCCTGTCAAGGATTACTTGAAGATTGACAACATCAGATAAAGAAGTTATGTCTTACCATGATGTTCCTTCTCTGTTGTAGATTTTCACTAATCCTTGACATTCCTTCCCTCCTTCCCCCAGCCCGAGACTCTTAGTGGATCGAATTTTCCCAGAACTGGCTTCATATTAGGGACACATATCTGGTCTCTTATTCTTATTTGCTATTTGTCTGCCACTAATTCAGGCAAACTCGATCTGAGGTAATTTAGAGAGGGGCATTATGGGTAAAGCCTAGCTCGAGAGTTTGGAAGGAGCAAGCTGAAATAAACAGCCGAGTTGGTTCCGACGCTCGGAACTGAGCCCACAGTCAAGGATTATTGAAGATTGACAACACAGATGGAACATTATGCTAAGACATAACTTCTTTTTTTAACTGCCTTATATTTGACATCATGTCTGGTGCAGATACATCCTAGATGAACCATATTCAGTTAGAGTCACAGATGCTTGGCACAGGAGGGGTAGGATGACAGTGACTGATGCCAGTTCACCCATGAGGGGGGCAGCACAGTTTATTGCACTGATGCCATTTTCAAGAATGCAGAATGACTGTGTGGTATAGTGGTAAGCTGTTTATCTTGGACTTTGTGCTTGCACATTAGCATGCATACACATTCCAAGAAGCAGAAGCTTTTGATGGAGTACAGCTAGGACAGTCCGCTTAACTGACAGACTTGACCAGTCTCTAACATTTGATTAATGTTTCTGCCAGGGAAAAAAAGGTTAGATCTGAGGGCTCTCTCCCTGTTGGAAGATCATATTGTCTAATTTGGAACAGGAAGGAGTGAGCCTTTTGGCAGATCCTGCTGACACACATACACAAAAAATACTAACACTATTCTTTTAACTCAACTGGAGAGCTGCCCCCAAAGTTTGGTTTTAACAAATGCTTATTTCCTAGGTGTAGAGGACAGACATTCATATATGACTGGGTGATATGACTGGAATCAGTAGCTTAAGTTAACAGATGAATATTATCCTGCTCTCATGACAGGCTTGGTGTGGATGCTTGGATTCAGGTGCCTTGGCAGTGAAACATTTCCCTGTGGTACATTTGGTTGGGGACACATAGTTAAAGAAACAGTCAGCTGCAGTTTAATATGGTTGTTGCAAATTCCCTGAGGACAAAGAGAAGAATGAGATGCCATGCCCTCAAATTTAGTAACCGAATGCACAAGAGGAAATAATATCCATGGCCCCCATGGTAGCGTGAGACAGCAGGCAGTATGGCAGGCTGGCCAGTGGACATGTCAGTGGCAGTATCAGTGCAGTGCACAATGGGCTGTACCTTTATAATTGGTGAGTGTGGACCAGTACCCCTTTCACTGTGTCTAGGGAACTTTTCCTAAAATTAATACTGGAGAATAAGTGCCACTACAGTAACATGTAAGATTTCCTCCATGCTGTGGCACACTTCTGCATGTTATAGTTACACGAGCATGTACTGTATACTGAGCAAAACATTCATTACTTCTTCTGCCTCCATGAACTTGGTTATTAAAGCTGTGGGAATGGCAGTGTGTACCTCTCTTTGCCCACAGGGAATTCACAACAGCCATATTTCTGTGCAACTGAATATCACTTCAACCATGTGTACCCAACCAAATGTATCACAGAAAAATGTCTTGCTGCCTAGGTGCCTGAATCCAAACTTGAATAATCGAATTTAGCACTTTTGCCCTGTTTGTCTTGTTAAATTAGCAGTTCATTTACATTTTTAGTTTTGTGCTGCCAGTTAGTTGACTGTGGAATAATGCTAATCACAAGACTGTATTAGTCACTTTGATCATAATGAATAATGCTAATCACAAGACTGTGTTAGTCACTTTGATCATAATGTTAAGTGCTACACAGAACTACTGTGAAGTTGTAGTGCAAAAGCTTTGATGTTACAATAAAAATGATTTATGCATTCCTCTTGCTATTATTAGTTGTATTCCTTCTATTTTTTCATGGTTCCGTTAGTGTTTCATTTGCACCATTAGAAATGTATTTATTTGTATTCCTTCTATTTTTTCATGGTTTTATTAGTATTTCATTCACACCAATAGAAATGTATTTATTTGTAAGAGTATGTAACAATATTTTTATGTCACATTAGCTTGCTTGCTGGGTTAGAGGTGAAAATGCCATTAGTTTAGTTTCTTTGGATTTTGGAATAGCTTAGATCGTTGTTGAATTGTCTGCATATTAGATAATATTTACTGGAAGAAAGATTGTACGCATTTTATTTATAAACATATTAAAAAAGTAATAGTCCTAATATTGATCCTTGTGTACACCTCATGTTATTTCCTGAGGAACTGATAGCTCTTCTGCCACCATGCACACTGTATTCAGTGGCTAAGGTTAACTTTTAAACTAATTGACTGTATTGTTTGTGAGGCCTAGTTCCTTAAACCTAGATAATAATATGGGTTGTGAAACTGTACCCAGTGATCTGGAAAGGTTTAGAAATAGGTATGCAACCATTTTTCACCTTGATTTTGTCTTTCATAAACATAGTTTATGAAATTTAGTAATGCTGTTTCTGTGCCGTGGCCTGGTGTGAGTCCATGCTGTGCTGTAGAAAATAATTTGTTCTCAGTTAAGTAGTTGATCATCTGTAGGGATCACATTTTCAATTAGTTTTGATAGAACAGGCAAGATGACTATAGGTCTGTAGTTTACCAGGTCGAGATTTGATGCCTTTATGTAAGGGAACAACACAGGATTGTTTCCAGAGCTTTGGGACTATAGCTTCTTGGTAAGAGTGATTTATAAATATTGATAGTGAGATAATGAATATGCAGTGGTATGCAGAAGGAATGGATACCCTGCAATCAGCTGAGAATTACAGCAATGAAATTCAGGGAGAAAAAAAAGCAGTCCAGAGCAAAAGGGAGCTTCCTGTATATTACACTTTGCAGTTTGAGATAACTAGGAATGGAGATCCTGAATATAAGAATTAGAAAATAGTTTCATTCTGGCATTTACAATAAGTATTTTGAATGTGAATTGCTTGATTTAATGAGGTATGCCTGTCAAATGATGATTCCTTGAGTCTAGGTGCATGAAATTTTGATTTGGGATTTTGGCAAGGCTGCCACATCTTTCACCAGCCCCATTTGTGACAGCCTCTGTGTTTATTATTTTTAAGAGCAGGGTTCCAGGGACCTTCCACTGCATAGTAAGAATTAATCTGCATACAAAAACATGTTATTTGCTTTCTGTAATAATATAATTTTTGTTGACGGGTTTGATCTTATGTCTTTATGTCTTCAGTAAATAATATCACAACAAACTAAGTCATGCACCATGTACAATTGACTTATTACAGCTGTCGATCTAACTATGAAAAAGAACATTCCTATTGATAACATTACATGTAGTCCTCTAATCCTACCTACAATATAAAATATAATAAGGCAGTGGAGGGCATGGCAAATTAGTTTGGAGTGCTTAACAAATGTTAAGAATTCTCTACTTCAATAGTTAAGATCGGATATTGTGCTAGGCAGTTAAATCTGACAGTACTGACCTTGCTGATTGTTCCAGTAATGTGTCCCTAACTTTGTGTGATATTAAGAGCGTGTGTTGCTGCCTTTCTGACAGCACTCCCTAAGTGAATAAACATAAAAAAAAACAACTGATGTAAGAATACCACAAACTCTATTTATTAAGCGCTTTTCGTCCAGCACAGTGGCTGGACTTCATCAGATAAAAGAATCATCTTCATAGACACTCTTAAATATTTCAACAATCCAGTCATGTGACCAATGTCTCAATTAAACCTCTTAACAATGTTCAATTAACACATCACTTGATAAAAGTTTTATCATAGTTAAAAATACAGAGTTAAAAGCCCTGACTAAAAAACAATATAATACATTCTCCCCCTAAGTAAAAAACCTGCTCAGTCAACAGTAAATTTATTTATACCTGGTGCATTAAAAATAAAAAATATAAAGCATGTTAAAATAAAACAATGGTTAATATATAACCATTGTAAATAAATAAATACTTTAGGTGTGGGGCTAACCCTTAAACTCATCACTTCATTTAGGTAAATTATCTCCACATACTTTTTAATTTTAAGTATGGGAGAATAGTGCATGGTTCATTTATTCCTGGGAACTGATTAGCATTTAATCGAAGTTGCCATAACAACTCAAGTTGTTCTAAAAGTAGTGATGCTGGTACTTCATGTGCATTTTCACTAATCTGGTCTATAACCTTAAACTTGAATTTACGATTAGGTGAATTTTCTATGTGCCTAGCTAGTGCATTCTCTGTTTTCCCCCTCCTAATAGTGTACAGGTGTTCATAGATTCTTTTAACTTTTTATCTGTTTTCCCTATATAGAAAACAGGACAGAGAACGCACTGAGCTATGTATATCACCATTTCAGTGTTACAGTTGTACCTACCTGTGATGGAATACTTGTGGTTACCTATAGAAAAATGTTGTCCAGTTGCAATGTATCCACAGTAGTTACAGTTTTCACATTTGAACATCCCCGGGGTCCTTGCAACCTTCACTATAGGGGTTTCTATTAAGTTTTTCAAGTTTTTACCCTTCCTGTAAGTAACAATAGGTCTGTGGCCTATCTTATCAACTAATTCAATCTCATTTTTAACAGGTTCCAGTTTTTCTTGATAATTTTCTTAATTTCAACCGTGTAAGTACTAAAAGTTACAGTGAAACTACTATTGTATTGACCACCTTCCCTTGAAAATATGTTTGTATGGGTGGTAGATGTTACTACCCTCTCCTCCATAATTACATCCTTTTCTATATTTGTGGTGCTAGTTCCACATAGAGTATTGTTTATAAAAACCTATCTGATGTTTATGTGACACTTCTCTTACCACTTCATTAACAAAACCTGTGGGGTAACCTCTTTGCAAGAACATTTCAGTTAAGTTCTGGCATTCAGTGCAAAAATCTTCATTTGTTGTCACCATTCTGGCTGCTCTTATGAGCTGCCCTTTTAGAACTGATTTTTTGTACTGAATGGGTGTGCAAAAATGCATTACAGTAAGTTGATTTTCGATATATAGATGCTGTATATGTATTTAGTGCAACATCTTTTTTCAGCAGTACATCTAAATATGCTATAGTTTCCTTACTGAATGATGTAAATTTTAAGAAATTAGTACTGTTGTTCATTACTTGTAAGATTACAGTAGCTGGGAAGCTTCATCACCTCTTAGCACTATAAGAATATAATCCAAGAAGCGTGTATAATGCTCTGTTAAGTTCATTATACAGGGGGTCGTTGAATAAATAAGTGTGTTCCCAATGGGCCATCATCTTGTTGGTGAAATTCGCACTACATGGTGAGCGCATTGCTACCCCTACTAGTTGTAAATAAATTGTGTCATTAAACACGATGTAGTTGTTGGATAAAATAATACCCAACAGTTCTTCAACTATTCTAAGTTCATTATCTGGTGCTGCAAATCTACACATCCTAGCCCGAAAAAATGCTATCCCCTCCTCATGTGGGATTGAACTGTAAAGATCACAAATATCTACTGTTAGGAAGGTGTTCTCTTGAGTGAGCTTGATTTTATTAATCTCTTCTAGGACCAAGAATCACGGCTAATTTGTGATTCTTGGTTCACATATTTTTAAGGACGGAGTCAACAAGTTTTGCACTAGCACAAGTTATAGACTAGCGTGTGTCTACCAAAGCTCGTATGGGGTGGTCTTGTATGTCTTTATGTATTTTTAGCACACCAAACATTTTAGGTATCTTAGGTATCTTAGGGTATACCATTGTTAAATAGTTTAAAATACTCATATCTATGTGTGCTTCCAAAAACATGTCATTTAAGTAAGTGTTTATCCTGCAGTAGGCAGTGTATAATTCATTCTTACTGGCTTGTTTATATGTGCTAATATTTAACACTTTGTTCATCCTAACCTCATAGTCTTCATTATTCATAAGGACCAGTCCTCCCCCTTGTCTGCTTCATCATTCTAATGAGTTCCCTCCTCAAGTCATGCAGCAAGTCCCATTCTGTTTTACTAAAGTTGCTTTGTGTTTTCATTCTAGTACCTAATAATACACTAATGTCAAGTTCACGTACTTGGTCAAATACACATAAGGTTGGGTGCATAGGTGGATTGTATGTACTTGAAACGTAGTTCCCTGTATTTACAGTTACCACTGTTAAATAAAATTGCCAAATAAAGTTTCCTTATATAAACTTTAAAATCAAGTAGTGTTTTGGCTAAGTCAGACCAACAAGAAGGCACATAAGTATGACCTTTAGAAATCAATTCAACTGTCCTGTTGTCAATGTTGACATTGGAGAAATTATAGGTTTTAAAGTCTCCACTTATATTTACTACAATGTCACATTTGTTAGGAAAAGTAGGCTTGTCTACCTTTTTATTTTCACCTCCCCCCCCCCCGTGTTATAAGGATTCTGTTGGCTCACTAATGTTTTTTTCTGTGGTCTGTTTTGGCCTGATGAAAATTTTGCCGGTTTGTTTGCACCACTTCTGAATATTAGAGATTCCCTTGGGTAAAATTAATGTCATTATGTGTTCATTAATTTCTATTTGGAGCATTTCTCTCATTACTAACTTCCCTTACTTCTGGCTGAACTGTTGAGTTAGATGAAATTGTTTCCTGGTTCCACCCATCATTTAAACTGTTGTTGTTAGTGTACACCTGATTGTGTTGGCCAGTTTCATTTCTCAGCTGTGATGGGGGACAAGGGTAGGCTGTACCATTGCTATAATCTACACAATCCCTTTCCAGTTTTTTAATTTTGTGTAATTTAAGTTTTTCAGTCTGTTGATTGATACTGTTGAAAATACTTTGGAAATCATATTTATAGCGTGCAAAATCATGATGGCTTAGTACATCCCTACTTAGCTGTTCCACTTCCTTAGATAGTTTGTCTACTTGAACTTGATAATGTTTACAAATAAGCTCCATTAGTTCTTTCCCTACTTGTCAAAAAAGTGCAGTAGGTCTTTATGAAATTGCAATCCTGACACCAGTCCTGTCGGATACTGCCAGGACCGCAGACCGTTTGGAACTATATTCATCTTTACATTTTCTGTGAAATACGCCATTTCTAGCTGGAGCTTTTTGTGGTTCAAGATTTTGTAGTCTAAAGTTTTCAAGTTAGTAACTAAACTTTGCTCACCTCTCCCAGCCGGTTGCACCAAATTAACTTCTGAGTTCTTTGTGGTTAGTTTTGGAAAGTCCTTTAACCACACTGTCAAGTCTGGTGCTCCAATAAGCCCCGGAGGGTTGTTGAGTTGTTGTACAGTTGTTTATTGGCTCGTAGAAAGTATCGGTGCTGCCGTATTCCCTCCAGTCATCAAAGTATTTGTAGCACTCGTATGATCTTTAGTAGAAAGGTTTTGTTCCAAACTAGTGGTTCAATTGGTAGAAGCACCTGGGGGGGCGAATCTCTGTTAGGAAAATATGTACTTAAACATATATGAAGTGCTAGTTTAAAAGCAAATAGTATTTAATGCATTTTATTTTATTTTACAATATGGCAGTAAGAATGATCTTACATGTAATTGCTTGAAGCTTTGTAGCTGCAGTGTGATTGAACTCTGACCCTGGCAGTAGCCAGCTCAGCAAGCTTATGTTTTTTACTAATGATTATCTGCTGGGTCAGGAAAAAGCATGTATCTTCCTTCCTCTGAGATAGTTGGCCTTGTGAATATTATCAGCACAGCTGCTAGAAGTTTATGTTGCAAGAAGGAGAACAAAGAAGCGTATTAAGAACCAAACTGACTATTGTATTCGAGCAGGACTGAAACCTTGAAAGAGCAACATTTACAAAAAGACATTATAACTGACCAGGTGCTTTGTAAGGCTGTATTATTCTCATGGGAAAACTTTTAAAAAGAATAACCTCAGCACTTTCTTATGAATAAAATATTGTAGACTATAGTGATGTACGTGCCCTGTGACTGACCATGTCAGTAAGGTGGGCACAGCTTGAATGTATAGTGTATATAAAGAAGTTTACTTCCTGTATCATGTTAGACAGAATTCTATACTTGTACTGTATGGTTTTCTACCTCCTGGTGTACACTAGTAAAGTTTCTTGAATCTGAATCTCCTGTGTTGATGACTGTCATTTTAAAAGCCTAATGATTTTACAGTCTGATTCTTTGGTAATTTATTTGACAGTTTGGTCCTTCGGATCGGAATTCCCTTGGTAAGCTACAGGTCAGAGTGTATGGGTGGTAATAAATCTGCGCAGGAGAAGTTGCCAAAATGGTTCTTCTTGAGTAAAAAGACCTCTGACTGAATTGTTGTGTGTAAAGAGGCTGTCCACTTTCTGATCTGTGGCCGAAGAGCGGAATTTGAACACTTTCATCACCAGGAGACTCAGGTAGGAAGAATTTCCCTCTTTACTTTTGTTTTAGATCAGGGACCAGGTTACAGTATAATGTTACTAAGATTTGTTTTAACAGATCAGGAACGAATTGCAGTACTGTATATTTGGTCATAGATCAAGAAAACAGAATAAAGTAGACAGTCATTCTAGACAGGACTGAACAGAGGGAAGAATATACCACGTGGTAAGAAAAGGGTTACGTAACAGTCTTTTTTAAGACATGAGAAATCAGTGCACTAAAACCTTGCAAGATCCGCCTCTAACCAAAGAGACAAAATACATGCAATTACAGCATGCTGATATGTTAGGTATTATACAAAATGTGTTAACAAATATGAATTTGATGGTAAACTAAATAAACTTACACTAGTTAAACTCCTTAAACAGCTTAAATTTGATGCAGGAGGTCAGGCAAAAAAGCAGCACCAACTAGGCATACCTCAAGCACACAGGTGGATTGAGGAAGCAAATCGTAGAAAAACAGAAGCTTAGAAATTCAAAAAACATTTTTAAACAACAGAGTGAAAGGTCTGACAGACAGAATCTCTGAGAAATAAAAACTTAGAGCAGACTGGACTTGCATTAATCAATGCATACAACAGGAAAATGAGACAATAGATGAATATTATGCTAGATTATTAGAATGCTTTGAACAACAATTAAAAAATGCATTTTTAAAAGGTTGCATTGCCCCTATCAGTAGCTTTATTACAAGGCATATGATAGATCACCGAACAAGCAGGCTACAAGCCTTACTTGAGTATGCTAGACATGCTGAAAGACACTTTAATAGTAAAAAGAAAAAGAAGGCACAAGTCTTCACTGCTGAAGATGGAGCTGAAGTATTTGTATTACAGTCAGGTAAAAAGGGCATCTAGCTAGGGACTGTAAACAAAATAAGAAAGCAATGACAGAAGATAAAGGTGATGAGGATTGACTATATGATAGTGATAACAATCAAAAATCATCAGGAAAGGTTAATAGACAAAAAGAAAATGTAAATGTAGTAGAGGGAATAGAGGAAGTACAAACAGATGTAGAGGATAAAAAAAGTGAAGTTTTAGACTTAGCATTGTTGAGCTTGGAGCTCTATTTAGCAGACACAAAACCGGAAGTTACATTTCTGGTGGAAGGAAGGGAAGTGAAATTCTTGTGTGATTCAGGAGCGTCACGAACTTTGATATACCCTTCAAAGTTACCAGAACACTCTGAATCACCTGACTATATATTAGTAAAGGCAGCAAATGGGCAGCTATATAGGGAACCACTTTCCCATGATATAGCAATAACTGATCCTGTTTCAGGTATGACCCAAAGAAGTAAAATTGTAGTTTCTGCAAAATGTCCAGTAAACCTACTGGGAAGAGACCTCATGCAGATTTTTGGCATAGCAGTAGTTCCTACCATGCAGGGTATGGAGGCACAAAGACAAATGAATGCTTTTGTGGTGCGATCGGAGGGCAAAGCCTATTATTGGTACAGCCAGGACCTAGTTACGACTGGTCCAGGGGCAGTAACCAAAGAACTGATGAACGTAGCCATCAGTAAGGTACCCTCCCTTGACACTGATCAGCAGCATTTGTTACATTGTACTCTATACTACTGTAGCACACCAGGACCTGATAAGGAATATGAGCAAGAATTGTTCAAAAATCCTGCTAACAAATTAATATTACAAACTTTATATTGGGATACTGAGGGAAACAGTGTAGTAAGCTGTTCATTACCTCAGAAATTCATAAAATTGTATAAGTCCAATAGACTGCCACATGTCAGCTTGACAAAAAACACAAGTGTTAAATGGGCAGACTTAGAAAAAAAGTAACAAGATGGGAGAAACAGACTGATTTAGAACTATCAGGACAAGGGATACAAAAACAAAAACTGAATTGGTTGACACAGACACATACAGCTGTACACTTGCAATCTAGTGAGGACAGCTGATTAGCATTTTTATTAAAAGAAAAAAAAAAGGCCTTGTGTAAAATTCCAACAACTCTGTGGTCAACAGGCAAGTCAGATGTAGGGCTTATTTGAACAGCAGGACCAGTTACAATTACCCCAAAGTCAGCTTTTAGACCACAGAAAAGACAATACCTTTTGAGAAAGGATGCAGAAGTAGGAATAAAGCCTATAATAGCAGCATTACTCAAAGATGGAGTACTGGTAGAATCTCCTGATTCACCATGTGATACACCCCTATTTCCTGTTAAAAAAGCAAACGGGGAATGGCGGATGGTACAAGATTTACAAGCTGTAAATAATGCAGTAATACCTAGAGCACCTACGGTGCCAGACCCACATACTTTGTTAAATGATTTAGAACCGCAACAAAAGTATTTCTCTGTGGTAGATATTAGCAATGCTTTCTTTTCAATACCTATACATCCTGATAGTCAATATTGGTTTGCATTTACATTTCAGGGTAAAAGGTATACATATACTCGACTACCACAGGGATATTGTGAGAGCTCAACAATATTTGCACAAAAAGTGGCTAGCAACCTGGCAGGATTGACCCCACTGGGAGGTAGTCAAATTCTACTTTATGTAGATAACATCTTGCTAGCAGCCCCCACCCAGCAGCAGTGCAGGGCGGATACTGTAGCATTATTAAAATTTTTAGCAATACAAGGACACAAAGTAAACAAAAGTAAGTTACACCTTTAAAAAAAACAGGTTAGATACCTGGGATATGTGATATCCAATGAAGGTAGAATACTAGATAAAAAAAAAAAAAACAGCAATTTTGCAAGCACCCAAACCAACAACTAAGAAAGAAATAATGTCTTTCTTAGGTACAACTAATTTTTGTTGGAGCTGGGTACCAAATTATGCTTTGGAATCTGCTCCACTGACTGATTTGATATATAAGACACCAATGGCAGTACAAAATATTTTACAATAAAAAACAGAAGCAAAAATGGCTTTCTGCAGGTTGAAGCAGTTAATAGCTTCTTCATTAGTTTTAAGACTTCCAAATTATCACAAACGGTTATTTCAGACCGTAAATTGTAAGCAAGGGTACATGACATCAGTATTGAAGCAACAACATGGGGATAAGCAATGCCCCATAGCTTACTATTCATCACAGTTAGACCCAGTGGTGCAATCTTTGCCTCACTGTGTACAAGCAGTAGTTGCAGCAGCAATGGCAGTGCAGGCTTCGGCCTCAGTGGTGTTATTCCACCCTCTCACATTGAGAGTGCCTCATGCAGTTGCAATAATTTTACTGCAAGAAAAAATGGCATACCTTTCTCCTGCTAGACATCTTTCATGTATAACTATACTGCTGAGCCAACCTCATATGACAATTGAACGATGTATGACATTACTTCCAACTCCTGCGGTGGGCACACCACACAGCTGCCTGCAGAAAATTAAACAGTTAGCTTTACCTAGACAAGATCTTACAGATATGCCCTTGGATAATGCTGAGGTGACATATTACGTGGATGGCTCATGCAGAAGGGGTCCTACAGGGAAAAATCTGGTGGGGTATGCAGTAGTTACAGACACTGAAATTTTAAAAGCTCAATCCTTACCACACAACTTATCTGCACAAGCAGCAGAGATAATAGCTTTGACGAGAGCATGTACTTTAGCAAAAAACAAGTGTGTAAACATATATACTGACAGTCAGTATGCTTTTTCTACAGTACATGTATTTGCACAACAATAAAAAATTAGAGGAATGATTACATCCAGTGAAAAACCTATTAATCATGCGCAATTTATTTTAGAACTATTAAAATCTATTCAGTTACCTACCAAAGTAGCTATTTGTAAATGTGTAGCTCATACAAAACAACAGGATAAGATTTCGAAAGGCAATGCACAGGAATATTTATTAAACATTTTACTAGTTTACAATGGTATAGCTAAGACCAGTTTATAAAATTCAATAGTTTCCACAAAGGTATAATAAAATATTTTGCAAGCTGAAATCAATTTCCCCTTTAAAATGCTGTACATATCCACATACAGTGGAAAATTATACAATCTGTCAGCATACGAGTGATTAGTTAACTCAGGGAATCTGTCTTAGGAACTCTTCTATCTTAATGAACTGATATATTTAAGTACCAAATTCAAGTGGTACTGGATGTATTCAAATAGCTCAGATCAAAAACACTTATCTGAGACGTATAGCTAGCTGCCTTAGTCACATTCTGTTGATCTACAAGAGAATGATAAAACAGAAACTCATATTAATTAGTATTTCCCTGTGCACAAAATGCTTAGAAATTCCGGCCAAAGTCTTTTTTTCTTTTCTTTTTTTTTTTCAAATTGAATTTTTATTAAATTCCATTTCATATACATCAACAAAAACAGAACATAACATCAGAAAGATGCAGATTAACATGAGTGTTCATAGAGAGGATAACATACAAAAGCAATTTTTATTTACAATATGTACAAAGTGCTGCTTTGGGCTAACCCCCTAGACAAAATAATTGAAATATATTTAAATAATCAAATAGAAACTTCACTAAAGCTAGAAAACACTGCCTATGATTACAATTCCATAATTTTAAATAAAAGAAGATGGATATAAATACATTATTCTGAGCCACACGCCAAAAAGGCAAAGTGAGAGAGGAAGTAAAAGTTACTGAAAATACATATAGGAATGGTTCTTGGAGGTAGCCACTATCAGTAAAGAAAAAAAAATGCTTTTAATTATGAGATAAAAATGCAAATAGAGTATTCCAGAACTTCTGGAAATAGGTGCATTTCTTGTTATTAAAAGTTTTTGTGAAGTTATGTATATAACCCGCCATGTTCCTAAAGCTACTCCATGACATCTTAGTATGATCTACCCAATGTCTGGTAATGTATAATTTGACTATTGAACAGAGAGTTATTAGGATGTGAAATTTAAATTTTGAAGAATTATTATTTGGTATATGTAAAAGTGCCATCTCCCATGAGAGAGTTGATTTGTGGTATCCCATTTATCTAATTTCACCTTGAGGGAGCACCAAATGGTGTGGCAGTATCTACAAAACCATAGAATATGTATAATGTCAGCTTGAGGGTAGGATCAGCAGGGGCATGCGGTTGAAATATTCAAGTTAAATTTGTTTAAGCGGACAGGTGTGAAGTATAGATTATTAGTGATCATGAATTGGGTGTAAATAAGTTTTTTGAAAGGGGAGAAAGAAAGAGTAGATTTAATAGCAGATACTTTCTGTTCTTCTGATAAGTTTGATCCTTGTTGGTTCCAATAATCTGCAAATAAGACATTATCTTGGTGAAGTTTTGAATTGATATACTTGTAAGTTAGGGATAACATGCTCTTGTTAGTGGTTAAAGTTTCCATTAGTTTAGAGACCTGATTGAGGTCTACTTCATTTATAATGAGAGCATAAGGCAGAGAGCCAATAAGTTCCCTTAACTGATGCAGAATTATGATATATTTTTTAGAGAAATATAGGGTATCTCGTAATTTTGTGAGTAATAGATCCCTAAACTTATGAATATCCCATACGGTATATTGTTTGATTTGAGGGTAATTCGATAAATGAATCATATTTCTATTCGGGTCTATATTATAAGATCAACAGTTGAAAACATCGAACAACATATGGTCGATGTCTTCAAACGTCGACCTTAAGAAAAAAAAAATAGGAAAAAGTACTCTAATGGGTTTAAGCAGGGGTGGCTGCACCCCCTGCTACTTAAATATACCAACTCCAAGACTGCACTTCATTGCAGTAAACAGAAATCTCCCCTTACAGAGATTTCTGTTTACATGCTCGAGATTCTGAGTGTTTGATATTCTCGTGTCGACAATGGCAGATTCGACATTGTCGGCTTTCGAGAATATGATATAGACCCTTCTATTCAGCATGAGCTTAGGGTTTAGATGAATAGGCTGTAATAGGAGGAACACGTTTTCCAGTTTAACAGATTTAACTAGTTCCTGAAGACATTTTATTTTTTTCCTTTAGGATATGGTGCAATTTTAATTTCTTAAGAACTATTGGTTCTATAAAGGGAAGAACTTTGGGGTTAATGTTGTTTAAGACATGGTTAAACCACATATTAACCCAGAGAGGGGACCGCGTTTGAGCGTTTGGTTTGTGACTGCCAATTTTAATTAGTCTATTAGCATGTAAAATTCTGTAATACATTTGTAGGTCTAGCATACTAAGACCCTCTTTATCTTTTGGAAGTGTAAGTCTTAGGTAGGATACCCTGACTGATTTTGGGTACCATATAAACTTCGCAAATGCCTTGTGTATTTTCGAGAAGAAAATATTGGGAATGGAAGAAAGAGATGCATGGAAGAAATAAAGAATCTTTGGGAGGATATTCATTTTAATAATGGATATTTTAGAAAGCATAGAGATTCAGCTGTTGCCATCTGGACATGGCTTGGGATATAGTTGACCATAATTTCGTTAGGTTGTAATGTAGTACAGAAGGTGTGGCATGGTCATAGCTAATCCCTAGATATTTGAAGGAATATACTGTGTGAAATGGAGAGTCTATGAAAACATTATCTTTGTGTACTAAGGGATTAATTGGGAAGATACAAGATTTATCTTGATTAACCTTATAATCCGAAATATATGTAAAGGTATTCAGGGTTGTGATTATCTTCTTAGTGTCTGATATGGGGTTTTCAAACTATAGGTTCAAGTCATCAGCAAAGGCGGTCAGACTTATTTTGGTATGTAATATTTTGAGTTTTGAATGGTGTGTTATCTGTAGTAAGAGTAGGAAGAAGGGTTCTAAATAAAGGTTAAAAAGAAGGGGAGAAAGGGGGCATCCCTGGCAGGTTCCATTAGAGATTTTTATTGGCAATGAATACTTCTTGTTGATATATAGGTGTGTAAAGGCACTGTTATATAAAGTTTTAATAGTATTAATAAAATTTAAAGGTATATCATAATGTAATAAAACTGTGAATAGAAATTCCCAGTTAACTCTATCAAATGCTTTGCATGCATCCAGAATCATGGCATATCTTGGATTTTTGTCTTTCTTGGTAATGTTGATCATGGTCTCTAAGGTTAATGTGTTATCCCATGTATGTTTATTGGGCATGAAACCTGCTTGATCTTTAGAAATGAGGGAGGAGATTCGTTTTTTAAGTCTTTCAGCTAATACAGAAGATAGGATTTTGATATCAGTATTCATTAAAGAGAATGGCCTGTAGTTGTTAATGTTTGATTTGTACAGGTTATTTTTGGGGATTAGAATTGTCTTGGAGTGATTAATATAAATGTCCGATATCCCATTAATTGAAATAAAAAGTTAAATAATTTTAGTAAAATGGGAGCTAGGGAGTCTTTAAATGTTGTATAGAAGTCTGGGAAGTAACCGTCAGGGCCTAGGGCTTTTCCTGCTTTGAGGTTATCAATAGCTTTTCTTATTTCTGTTTGACTCGGGTTGATAAAATTTCTTTCTGTTTTTCATTTAATTTAGGAAAAGTGATGTTATTAATATAATTTCCTATCTCTGAGGATGGGATTTGGTGTTCACAGCTAGTATATATATTTGAGTATATCTGATGAAATAGATTGATTATCTGGGAGTCTGATTTATATAATGTACCTTGGTGGCTAATAAGGTTTATCCTGGGAGAGGATTGTTTGTTCTCAATTAATCTAGCTAGAGACGTGGAGGGGGTTTGTGTCCATTCAGAAAATTTTGTGATAAACTTTAATTCTTGTAGGGAGTAGTTGCATTGGTGTCAGTTGAATAATTCCATTTGCTTATTAATCATATCATTTTCGAAATCTAGGGAATGTTTCTCTTGGAGTTTCTTATCAAGTTCTCTAATTTCAGATATGAGACCATTCTCCTTTTCTTTCCTTTTATTTTTGAGAAATGTAGATTTTTGAATGAATATACCTCTAAGGATAGTTTTGCATGCCACCCATTGAATGCCATATGGGATACTTGAGTTTTGGGGATTGTTTGCACACTCCAGTAGGGCAGAGACTATCTTTTCTTTTACTACTGAGTTGAGTAAGATGTTGTTATTAAGGGACCAGTTGAATCCATTGTGATGGGAGAGTGAATTTTGATTAAGGTTTATCAACAAAGTGATCTTGGAGTGATCTGAGAAAAACCTTGGTTCATCCACATATTTTATTTGCCAGTTTATTAGTATTTCAGATATTATAAAAAAGTCTATCCGTGACCAGGAGTTATGACACCTTGAAAAGTATGTGTAGTTATTGGTATTCTGTGTGACTTCTCCAAAGGATATAGGGTCAATCAGATTGAAGTCCGAGATTAGATCCAGCAAGGCAAGGGAAGCTTTTGAATTGAAAGGTTTGGATTTATTAGAATGGTCAATATTGGGATTAATTGCAGCATTCCAATCCCCCCCAGAATAAAGTGGTGATTTGGGAATTTTAATAAAAGGTTATATATTTTCAAAATAAATTGCTGTTGTCCTGAACAAGGACATATAGGTTTAAGAACACTATTGGTTTGGTAATTGGCAGGATTAGGCATGTGAAGTAGCACCATATACCTTCTTTATCTGAACCTTTGTCTAATATAGTAAGTTTAAATGAGTTTTTGATAATGATTGCCACCCCTCTGGAGTTAGAGCTGTTACCCACTGATATAACATCTTTTATCCATTTCCTATTTTTTTCTTTGGTCCAATCATCATCTAACATATGCGATTCTTGAATATATGAAATGTATGCTTCTGATTTTAATAGGCGGTGCATTAAAAAATTTATTTTGCTTTTGTCCTGGAGTCCTCTTAACATTCCAGGATATTAATTTCCATTTATTGTCCATGTTTATAATAGACTGTGATTCAAGTGAAGTTTGGTATAAGATACAGAAAGAAAGGGGAAATAATAATGTGGCTCATAGGTTATTGTCAAGTTGTGTATGTGTGTATCTTTAGTTGAAAAAGCAGCACTAAACTCTCTCAAACCTGTCCCTGTGCCTACCCACCTAACCCCTTGAATTGAGAGAGATAAAAGTAAAGAAAAAAGGACTAAAAGTGTTAAGGGAGTTGAGAAGTTCACAAAAAAAATAACAATATTTACAAATTATGTATATCATTAATACAATTCCAAATGTCGTCATTAAGTACCCTACTTAGCATATCCACTCAGCTCTTAGCTAAGAGTAACAGCCAGTTATATAGGGAATGTTAACAAAGGTAGTAATGTATGTAAATATAATTAAAGAGTTAGATAAAATAGTATAATACATTTGGATGATAAATATGAACAGAGAAATCAACTATTAACAATGCTTCGCAGGGTGAATAAATTTAGTTAATTATCTCATTGAGTTCAACTTTAAGTAATTGTTGGCAGAAGACTTTGTCTAACCCATTCCTTTATGAACTAAAGTTTCTATCTTAATCGAGTTACTTCGGGAGTATGCTATCTAATTTATACAAATACATAAATGTTAAACCTTTTAAGACCATCTCATATGAGTTTGTTTCCTGTATCTAAACTTTTTCAGCCTTATAGAAGTATAGAAGGCTAAGTACTACTCACAAAAGTGTAGACTCAATGGGTCAGGTATATGGTTATTGTAAATTACGCGTCTTAGGAATTTAAGCATTTGTTGATGTCTCCACTTGTTGGATGTGATAAAGCCAGCATCTGAACTATAGTAGGGACCTTCTGGATAATTATTACTCAGTGAAGTTAAACCAGACCTAGCTATAAGGTTCAAGCTAACCAGCTGAGTGTTTCATAAGGGTCATGTATAATCCCAGACTATATAGGAATTATAAATAAGAGAAATTCAGACTGATTAAAATACAGATCATTGGTAATATGCTGATGTAACATATAGTACATGTGACTATCATTATTCAGCGCACATCTAATACATTAGGTATGCAGTAGATCTTGTCATCAACAAATCAACCTTCCTAGGTAAGCAGTGAAAAAAGGTTAGTCAACCAATCAGACATGAGGGCATTTTGTTTTTTTTTTCCCCTGTAAGTAGTATACAAATACACAAATCTAAGTACTGTCTGGTTGGGACTCTATAGCTTAACTATAGCTATAAGTTTAACAATAGAACCAGAGAACTGCATACTCAATTGAGGACTTGTATAGTGTGAATTGCAAGGAAGCCTATATAGACTAATCTGGCTTGGATCAGGTATCTGACAAAACGTGATTAACTCCAACAGCAAGCTCAGTCAAGCACACAAACATAAGAATAGTACATACATACATATATACAAGTAGTAGGCTCTAAAAAAACAATCACAAATCAAGCCATTGGAGGGGGTATCTGCCTATCAATTGCAGTGCTAACATTTCTGAGAACAAAAAAAGAAAAACAAAGAAAACACTCATTCTGTGACTTGTCCACATCACTAATATAAGACTTATGCATTGTAATGCAATTCTGTGCAACCAATTCAAAGCAATTAATCTGTATACCTTTAAGACTGTCAACAATAAAGAAAAAAAGTCTACATAAGACTGCCAGTAATCCAATACATAAACATTATGAAGCAAAAAGGAAAAAGGAAGAAAGAAAAAAAGAAGTTATTCCTTTTGTGACTCGAGAAACTACTGCATAATTGCTGTTGAACACCTTGGGACAATTTTAAGGACAAATGAAGACTCAACATCTCAGACTCTAAATAAAAAAAAAGAAAGAGAAATAATAAAAAAAAAAAAAAGAAAAGAAAAAAAGAAACGTCTGCCATCATGTTCATCCAGACAGCTGGACTGTCATTTTCTAAGAAGCTAGCATGTATTATACCAGACCATTAGCACTAGCAGGTGTCCGAAGAAAGGCGAAAAAATAAACATCCATGAACATCTTATAATTAAAAGGTGAAGTGGATGCTCTGTTTTAATCTTCTATGGTACCGGGACAGAATGGTCAGTTAAACCATTAGTTTGCGGCAACGGATCTCACCTCTGAGGCTTTCCGGTGTATGTCAGACATCAATCTTCATTCTCTGGTCTTTGCAGTCAAGTACCAGACAGCCCATGTTCTTAAGTCCTGGTAGCTGTTCTCGAGTGCATCGCCAGTAAGATTTGCGTTGGCTGGGGCAACAGGATGTATCTGAGGATTGTTTGGTCTAAGCAGGATGCTGTACTCAGAAAAATGGGCGATGTTACTGTTTCTGAGTCCACTGTGCAACACACCTTCGCTCAAACAGTCCTATAACCTAGCAACTATAAGCTAATTTTATATTAGGCATAAATTCAATAACTATATAACGGCAGGTGTTAAATTTAGCTGGGAGCTGGTAAATGGAACTGGAAAATATACTACAAACTTCGGTAAGGAAAACAAAAAGCTGATAATGTTTACTGCTTTGCTTTCTTTTGATTTCTATTTTCACTCAATCGGAGACTTTCCAAAGCATTTGGTAAAGATCTGATTAGCTTCCTTAGGTGAGGACATTGTGTATTTGGTTTCTTTATGGTAAAACGACAGATTATTTGTAAAACGCATTTGAAATTTGATGTTGCACTTGATGAGGTCTGCACAGTAAAGTGAAAGTTTGCAGCGCTTTTCTTTTATTTCTTGGGTGAAGTCTAGGGGAAATTGTAATTTTGTATGTTTTCCATGTGAAGTGCTTATGCTTTTTCTAGGCAGATAAAATGGTTTGCACATCTTGGAAGTTGAGTAGTTTAGCATAAATGGATCTCGGTGAAGTGGTATCTTGGTTTTTGTATAACGCTCTGTGTGCTCTCTTGATTATGCAGTCAGACTGTGTCTCACTTAGCTGAAGTAATGAATTGAATATTTGTTTAAGAGTGGGAAGCAGCTGGTTCTGGTCTTATTTTTCAGGCAGACCTCTGATGATCAGGTTATTTCTTATGCTTCTTGCCTCTAAATCTAGTAATTTTGCTTGGATGTCAGTAAGTGTTTGTCTTTAATTTTTAGTTCGGATTACAACTGAACGATTTCCAATTCATTAGACTTTGATCTGTCTTTCACTAAGTCCAATCTCTCTACAATTTTATTAATTGTGCCCCCAAAAGTGTTTAGTTGCTCTGAAAGCTTTGAATTGTGGTTTGCAATGGTAAAAGTGTGCTCTTCAGATCTTCCATGTGAATAGTGCTCTCGGCCCTCTGTTTAGTGCCGTCTTTACTTTGATCTTGTTGCAGCTTAACTGTTTTCTGTCTTTTAGTAGTGATTTCCTTTTCAGGAGATGCTATTGCTGACAATTTTGTTTTGGAGGTTTGAATATCCATGCCTTCTAATTCCTTAGGCATTTTAATATCACAGACTTGTTTAAATTTTATATTGTAGTTGCTGACTGTTATCCAAGGTGCTGAAGCCTCCAGGCCTCTAATATCCATGTGTAGAATATTTCTGATAGCTGATAAAGGATAAATCTCTATGTAGCTGCTATTTCTGAAGTTTTTGTACATAGAAAGATAAATCTTCAGTCATTAGATGCTCCACTCATCAGCATGAAACATTTAGCATCCGAAAGGTTGGCTAATAGGTTAGAATGCTGAAGTTGTAACAGAGCTCTGTGGAGTGGGTGCTACTCAAACGACTACCGTCTTGGAATCTCTGTCCTTTTTCTTTTATGAGTATGTTTTATTAAGTCAATTAAAGGGCATTTATTTTATGTATTTTATATATTTTTACATGTGGTTCATAGTAATTAATAACATTATGCCAGTAGTTGCAAAACAGCTTTAAAAACTGTTCACATTTCAGCCTACCACACTTATAAACAAAAACTGTGGCAGAATGAAGTGTCTAACAGCTTTAAAAGACATCTGATCTCCAGAGAGAGAGAGAGAGAGAGAGAGACACTCACTTCATTTCTGCCCATAGTCTGTTTGACAATGTCAAATGTTTTCTCAGCTTTTAAAGGCTTTAAAAGCAAGTAAAGCTCTTCTTGCTCCTGCACTTTTTTTTCCTGTAACTGGTGGTAGTTGGACTGGATAAAAATGCTCATCATTCAGTCACTGCTGCAACAGCCTTAGCTATATGGGTTATACCCTGTCTAGGATATAACAGCCAACCAGCAATAATGGATTAAGTGTACCTTAAGCCCTGGGTGGGTTTTCAGTCTATGGTACCTCCACAAATACACATTTTTTTTTTGCACAGCACATAAAAACACAAGTTCTTTGGATTAACTTTCATGATTTAAGACCATTCAAACCGCTGTCATTATAATCCACCAATCTCTTTACTAACGACTTTACTGTGTACACCTCAAATGTCAGATTGTGATAAAAAATGGTCAGATAAAAGTATTACAACATGCTCTACACAAATGCACACTAGTCCTGCATATCCTGACTAATGACTGCCTAACTTGATTATGACAGTAGTTTCAGACATTATCATCTATAGGCAGCCACTGTACCCAGCAGTTATAGTCCCAATGCTGACTATAAACACCATAGAGTTTCTTTAACTTAATACTGAAAGCTGGTTCCGCCATTCTCATCCACACACAGGCTTCATGCATAGCAGTTATAGCCCCATTATTGACTGCATACACTTTGAGTGTCTGATTGTGGTACAAGTAAAATAATAATCATTGTCACAATTTTGTGTTTTAGGTTTATTTCACACAAACACATAGCTGCCCAATTATTCCAGCTTATTTCACATAGATGTGCACTAGTCCTGTAAATTAATACTACTTAAGCTGAACAAACAACAGGGTAAATTAGTTTCCTCCACAGACCCCCCCCTGCTCAACCCAACAGTTAAAGCCACTTTGCTGTGCACAACTCATCAGACTGTGATGAAAAAAATAATACCTCCAAATCTATTTGAGAAATAATCAGGATAAAGTCAAAAATAATACGGGAAAATTTACTAGAATTAGGGAGAGATTTTAAATATTGCTGTAGAAGATTGCTACAATAAATGTTTTTACATGTGCGTGCACTTTTGAAGAACATTAAGTCTAAAACTCAAATGTTTGTCATTGGGTCTATATCAGAACATTGAAGTATTGAAACTTTGAATGTTCTGATATCGAACACTATTCAGCGAATGCTAAGAATAGTGAACCTGCAGAACAGCAAATTCTTTCCTCGGAAAAGAATTCAGTTGGCCGTTTTTGTGGCTTCGCTATTCTTAGCGCTGTGGTGGAAAGTTACAGGTTGGGTTCAGGTAAGTGTGCGATTGTTTGTATGTTAGGGTTAGGGGTGGGTTAAGTGAGTTAGGGTTAGGGTGCAGATTAGGCTTGTGTGTGATAGTGACAGACTTTAGGGTTAGGGACGGTTTAAGTGAGTTAGGGTTAGGGCGCGGGTTAGGTGAGTGTGCGATAGTGACAGACTTTAGGGGTAGGGTTTGGGTTAAGGTAAGTGGGTAGATAGTAGTGTATGTTTAGTTTAGTGTAGCATTAGATGTAGGAATGTAAGTGTATGTGTGTGGTTGCTGTTTGTATGATGTGCTTGTGTTGTGTGGATGTGTTTTCCATGGGAAAAAAATTGCTGTTCTGAATGTTCGATATTTTCATGTTTAGATGTTTGGGGCCGATGAAATAGCGTTCACTATTTTCATCTTTTGATAATGTGATATAAACACTTTGTCATTATTTAGTAACTGCTGTCTTCAGTGATTTGGGTTTGCTTCATCATTCTACGTTGCTTAAGTCATTTGTCTCAAAACTACTCTTTCTTACCACTCCAACCATTCCATATATTACCCTGTCTTCTTGTGTAATCTCCTTGCTACATAGAAACATGTTTATCATATTGATCACTGCTGCAGAAGACTTAGCAATATGGCTTATATCTTGCCAAGGATATAACAGCTGGACAGCTTTCAAAGCTTCAGAGCACCTTCCATGCATCCATACCATTAGTCAGATTGAACTCAGCTGCCTGAAAGACAGGTTTGGGTGCCAAGCCTTTCAGAACTTTACTGCCATTGAAGAGAGCACTCATCTGTGGGCTTTTGATGCTTGACGGTTGGCTTGTGCTGTTTCTTTGCTGAGAAGATAAGTAACATTTGGGGGAAAAAATACATGTTACAAATGTATGTGCTTTTCTTCTTAGGAATGTTACTTTTAAGCTAGGAGTTTTTGTTTTAGTAGACTGTCATGATACTTAATTGTAGTTTTAAATGCCCTTCAAAACATGCTGCCTCATGGAGTGATAGAACCAGTTTCTCCTTTTCAAGTTGGGAAGGGTTTTTATTCAAGTATGTTTTTAGTACCAGTGAAAAAAAAAATACCTGGAGACCAGCTCTAGATCTTTCTTTTGTAAACCTACTTGTGATAGTGCCCACATTTAAAACATTGTCACTTCAGAACCTGCTACCCCTTCTTCATTTAAGTTTCCTGATAACATTAGATTTAAATGACAGATATCATCACATCCCTATTCATCCAGATTTTAGGTGCTTTTAAGGTTTTGTGTGTCTGGATCACATTGTCAGTTCTCTGCCATACCCTTTGGACTATCCACTGCATCCAGAGTATTCACTTAACATTTAGCTCCAGTTATAGCACATTGCAGGCTACAGGGTATCCACATTTTTCCATATTTATACAACTTGCTTATCTCTACAGAGTCTTTTTCGTAATATCAGGAATCTCTTACTTGGATGAGAGATGTCTTACAGAAGCTGGGAACATACCACATACCTCTCAAGTGTCCCTCACTACGAGGAACATTCCTCATTATGAGTCTTTAAAAAATCCATCTTCTTCATTGATAAGGGCTACCACACATTTAGTTTTAAGAATTTTTGTATAAGAAAATTTGTATTAATTTGTATTAATTTAACATACTGGGCTTCGGACCAGTTGTTTTGCACTGAGAGGGTTTGTGGTCTGCACTGTAGTGGCAGAACAGGTAGCTTACATCCTTCTAGGTTGGGAACTGCTGATTGAGGGCTCAGTGTCTGTTATTCTAAAAGTGTATTAATTCTGGTTTAACCACTTGGGCTTTCAGGCCAGTTATTTTACATTAAGAGGGTTCGTGGTCTGCACTCTTGTGGGAGGAGAGGCTGGACTCTGCCCTTCTGAGCTGGGAATTTCTGGTTGAAGGCTTATAGTGCATGCATATCTGAACTGCTTCTTACTGAAGTTGGTGCGCCTTGTTTGCTGTGGCATAGACTGGATTCGGGCCTGCTGGATCTAGCTTTGTTTGTGTAACTTGAGCACTAATCCAGGCATTCTCTAAAGTATTCAATTGTATTTATTACTGCTTGGTAGTAACTTGATTAAAGTGTAGCTATCATTCTAAGTCTTTTGGATTAAGCACTTGGGCTTCAGACCAGTTGTTTTACATTAAGAAGGTTTGTGGCATGCACTGTGGTGGCAGGACAGGTAGCTTTCATCCTTCTAAGTTGGGAACTGCTGATTGAGAGCCCAGTGTCTGTTATTCTTAAATTGTATTAGTTCTGGTTTAAACACTTGGGCTTCAGGCCAGTTATTTTACATTAAGAAGGTTTGTGGTCTGCACTCTTGTGGGAGAAGAGGCTGGACTCTGCCCTTCTGAGCTGGGAATTTCTGGTTAAAGGTTTATAGTGCCTGAATATTTGAACTGTATCTTACTGAAATTGGTGCACCTTGTTTGCTGTAGCATAGACTAGATCCAGGCCTGCTGAATTTAGCTTTGTTTATATGCCTGTTGTTTGTTTGCTTGTTATTTCCCTGGAACGCTAATTCCACCTAATACGCAGCTTCTCAGCACTTCTGTGGATCACTAGTGATATCTGCATTGCTTACTGTACTTATTTCCTTGTTTCACTTGAAAGAAAGTTACTGTTTGTCATTTTTGCATTTAAGTTACCTGTAACACATTGCACTTAAGTTACCTGGCACTTGCTCACTAAAGCAATTATATAAGTCAGCACTAAGAATTAAAAGCACTACACCCTCACTCCCCAGTGGCCCTGGTTTTCAATTATTAAGGAATTCCCAATATTATTCTAGCATGTCCAAAGGTCAGTTGTCAATCTCCTCTCCAGTCCAGCTGGTGAATCTGGGAATCTTGAGGCAATGTTACAACTGCCTCATGTACACAGACAACCCTCTCCTCCTCCCAACAAATTCCAACACATGTGAGAGATGCAACCATATAGCCAAACTGGAGGCTAAGCTCTCTCAACTCAGTACTGGCATAACCAGTCAGGAGGAGAAGGAAACCACACTCACTACAATTCCAGTCTCACATAGACCTACCACGACAGCAAACCAAACACATAATCACACAAAAACATACTCGGAGGCTCTAAATAAAGATCTGCCAAAGCAGCAGAGACCTCCAAAGCAGACACCCAAGCAGCCACTACCCCAAAACAAAACACGTGCAACACATATCTCACAAAGCCAGTGTGCCAAACAGTCACAGCCCTTAAGACTAAACAACACACCTAATACACTTCTAATAGGTGACTCTATCGTCAGGCACACTGACGTCCCGCTCACCAGGCTGAACAAGGAGAGGGTCACGGTGAGCAGCCTGTCGGGTGCTAGGATCCGCCACATAACACAAGCACTCAGGTCACTCCAAGGCAAGTACAAATATGACTCAGTCATTGTCCATGCTGGTGTGAATGACCTGAGATGTACCTCCCTGGACTACATGAAAAGAGACATAAAGGAGCTCTCTGAGCATGTAGCCCAGGCCAGTATGACCCTGACCTTGAGTAGCATCTTACCCTCACCAAGAATGATGCCACAATATGAAGACAAGATGATCAATTTCAACAATTGGCTTAAGTACTGGTGTCATTCAAAGGGGATCCAATGCCTGTCAGCTTGGGATGATATGCTCGACAAGCCACGATGCTTCGCTCGGGATGGCTTGCACCTGTCACCCCTGGGCTTTCAGATATTGGCAAAGGCTCTTGCTACCCCCATAGTGCCTTTTTTAGGCAAGGCTCAAAAGACAAACCCACCTCCATAGGTATCACAAGGGATAAGAAACTAAGAGTAATGCTACTCAACGCCAGAAGTCTAAACCTCAAGATGCACGCACTTGAAACTCTCCTTAGCATGGAGAACATCGATATCTGTGCAGTAACAGAAACCTGGTTCAGGGCTCCTGAGAGCACCTCAGCACTACCAGGTTATACCTCATACCATGCTTTTCGGCCCCAAAACTTGGACCGAACCACAAAAGGAGGGGGAGTTTCGATATTCATCAAAGATACCCACACCTCCAGGTTGGTGGCAAAGCACGAAGCATCAGAGACTATCCATGTGCAACTAACAGTGGGTAAAACTGCCTTCCAGTTTATAGCCTGCTACAGACCACCCTCCCAAACCCAGGAACCTCACTCGGCCTTCCTGAGAACACTGGAAAATATGAAGGTCTCTCCAAACACCATTATATTGGGCGACTTCAACTACATAAACATAGACTGGGAGCATTACTCTAGCTCCAACATCGTAGCCCAAAGGTTCCTAGAATTTATAAACTCAAATGCTATGGAACAACTTGTTACCACTCCCACAAGAGGGGAAAACATACTGGACTTGATCATCACCAACATGGGGACTCTATGCTCCAGACCAGAAGTGTATCCCTCACTGGTAAGATCAGACCATAAACTAATCTCACTGGATATTCACATCCCGACCCCACCCCCTGCCCAGAAAACCACAGTGAAAAACTTCTCTAAAGCAAATTTCACACTCCTCAAAACTGAGGTGGAATCCTTCAAAGCCCCCGGGCCTGTGGAAAATACGGCCCAGACCGCAGAATCCTTTATAAACGCATTCTATGAACACCTTCAGGAATGCATGGATCATGTGATCCCAAATAAAACCAAGACCCAATCCTCCAAAGGCAGACGTCCTGCCTGGTGGACCCCAGCCATAAACAGACTATACAATAGAAGGAGGAAGCTACTAAATGACAGAGCAAAATCCCAAAAAGGGAAGGCATCACTGATCAGTATTAGCAAAAAACTACGGGCACACATAAAATTGTCTAAGGCCAGCTTCGAGAGAAAAATTGCACAGGACACTAAGGATAATCACAAGGCTTTCTTTAGTTATGTTAGGAACCTGGGTGGTAATTCCCAGATATGCTCAGAATTAGTCCAAAATGACAAAAAATACACCAAACCCACAGACATTGCCAACATCCTAGCTGACAGGTTCAGCGCAAACTTCTCCCCTCCCACCAAAGGGCAAATATCTATCCCAGCAGAGTGCTGCCCCTGACATCTCAGATGCTCAGGTAAGAGCTGCCCTCTCCAAAGCAAAAAACACAGCATCAATGGGACCAGATGGTGTCCCGGGCTGCGTCTTACATGAACTCCAAGAAGAGCTAAACCCAAACATAAAACTACTGTTCAATCTTAGCCTTACTACAGGATATGTGCCCAAAGAGTGGCGTACAGCAACAGTGGTCCCTCTCCATAAAGGTGGTGCCTCAACGGATCCTGGAAACTATCGCCCCATAAGCCTGACTAGCTTGGTCTGCAAAGCTATGGAAAGGATCATCATGGACCTCATAAATAAAGATATTGGGGACCTACAAACACTGGATCCTACCCAGTTCGGCTTTGTTAAGGGCAGATCCTGCCTCTTAAACCTGGTTGATTTCTTTGAAACAGTCACCAAGGCCATTGACGAGGGAAGGTGGTCCACACAGCCTACCTGGACCTCGCAAAAGCCTTCGATACAATACCCCACTCGGGCATTATAGATAAGCTCACCAGCTTAAATATAAACCCCTATGTCACTAGATGAATTGCAAACTGGCTCAAGGACAGAACCCACATGGTTAGAATTGCTGGAGCCATGTCAGACTCCAAACCAGTTACAAGTGGTGTCCCACAAGGCTCAGTCCTGGGACCTCTCTTGTTCGGTATATATTTCTCGGAGGTACAGGCCAACACGGAAGGACTGTGGCTGACCAAGTTCGCAGATGACTGCAAACTGGGCACCATAATCGACTCTCCAGCCGACACAAGCATCCTCCAAAAGGGCCTCATAGAAACAGACAACTGGTGCCAGAGCCATGGCCTCAAGATAAATGCCAAAAAGTGTATAGTCATCCGTTTGGCAATAACAAAGTGCCCACAAATTACCACATAGGTGGTAATCCATTAAGTACAGAAGAAGTAATTAGGGACCTGGGGACCCAAGTTGATAGCAATCTCTCATTTGACAACCACGTGGCCAAAGTGGTTAGAAAAACATTTTATATAGCCCACCTAATCATGAAGGGATTCACATCTAGATCAGGGAGGTCATCGTGCCTCTTTACTCATCCCTCATCAGGCCCATAAGTGTGTACAATGCCCCTTTTGGGATGTACCTTACCAGACACCTGCAGCAACTGGAAAGACCCCAAAAGTACCTCACCAAGAGGATCAAAGGGCTCAAACAGATGCCATACGCTGCCCGGTTAAAGAAACTCCAGCTCTACTCAGTGGCATACCGCCTGTCCAGAGGCGATCTGTGCCTGACGTATAAAGCCATGTCCAACCCGGAATTAATGGACATGCTGCACCTCAGAAAATCCAAATACCATCGAGCTACGTGCTCGAGACTTGAACCTCAGCACTGAAATAAATAGGACATGCTGGAGGGACAGATTCATAACCCAGAGGCTCCCTTCACTCTGGAATAAAATCCCAGTCTAGGTTAGGCAGAGTCCCTCATTGACTCTCTTCAAGAGGAATCTTGATGAGTGGATGGGAGATCGTAGGTTTACCCCGGGCATCACTTCTGTGTCACTGTTAGACAGAGGCACAGTATACTAACCTCGAAAAAGGGCATAGCAAAATAAATTTAAAATGGGTGGCGAAAGCCAAACACATTCTGGCTAGGCTTATAAATGCCCTAGGGCAGATAGCCTAGTATGAACCTATGAACCTATGAACCTATATTTACAATTTATACATAGAAAGCAAGAAATTCAGGATCACATAATTTTATACAATGATAGGAATACATTGAATCATCAAGATAATCTTATACAATTACCACATTAACAGTCTCTGTATTTCAACAGCAACATTTCAAGGTTATACCAACCACTAAAAGTTTCAATATAATTTATAGATCTTATTCTGATCATTTCTTTTTCAGTTTTACATAGTATTGCTGTTTGTTAAGAATTTTGTTTTAACTAATGTACTTGGTAAATAATACCAAATTATATTAATTCAGCAAAAGATGTTCTGATTAATGTAAAGTAACTTCTTTAACTATTCTTTGAACTTCCTTATCAAAGTTGTTAGTGAGCTGTTAGTAAGTGTTCCACATTTTTCACATTTGTTCCATATTCTGATAGGTAGCCTTCCACATTTTGGAGATGAAAGGATGAGAGCTATGTCTGGATTCCAAAAGAAAATTCAAGTGTCTTTTTTGACTACTTCACATAGGATTGTGTTCCAGTGGTGTTAGCCAGACGCATCATTTTCAAAAGCTTTTCTTCCACAGGAAAAATAGAGGTTGACCACTCATACTTCAGTCATTGTGAGGAAGTACCTCAGTATTATGGGTCTCTCATAACATCTATGATTCTCGTGATAACCCTGGCTAGATTCCTCATGAGAAAGATACAATGGTATCTAAAGTCTCTTTGGTACCAGTACCAGCATACTATGTCTTTTCAAATTACAGTGCTGGGGTATGGCAGAACAGAAATCACTTAGTGGAGACAGCAAATTTCTCTAAACTCAGGTCCCCCATTCCTCTTCCTTACACCAAAGCAATCAGTCACCACAGATGCCTTAGTTTCAGGAGGGATAAGTGTGCAAGACTTGTAGGGCACCAAAGTCAGATACAAGAAGATAAATATAAAATAAATGTTTGCCCTAATCAAGGCACTCAACTCTCTAAATCATCACTGGTCTCCTGGACCTCTTCAAGTTGTTAAAGATAATATCACAGCAATGTAGTACATCAACAAGCAAAGAGAAATCAGGTCGTACATTCTTGGCAGACTAACCATATTAGCATTGAATATAGTTTCATAGCACACTTACTTTTCAGGAATTCTACATTCCATCAAAGAAAAATTTTGTTACAGACAAGCCGAACATGACAAGGGCAGGGCTTCATGAATGGAAACTAAGTCAGGGGGATCTTTCAAGATTTGATTCATCTGTGATGAGTTCCTCAAGTAGATGTATTTTCCTCTTCTCTAAGCAATCAGCAGGCAAGATTCTGTGCTCCTAGACTCTATGAAAGAAGGCCTTGAAGACAAATACTTTTATTTCATTGGATAGGAATGTTTCCACCCTTTGCACTGATATCAAAGGTAATTCTGAAGATTCAGAAGGAAAACCCAAGATCATTGTGGTGACTCCCTTCTGGCCCAGGCAGCAGTGGATGTTCTTTGTAGTCAGTTCTTCAGAAATGAATCTTGAATCTTACATCTTTCTGCCAAACAGAAGCCCACGATTTCCACAGACTTTACATCATCCTTAGCTGATGGATATCCGAAGACTGAAGTCTGGACATCAGGGTATAAGGAGAACATCCATCAGCAGCATTTTCAGTTCATTGAAGCCCTGCAGTCCAATGCACATCATGTTTATTCAGTACACTTGCAGTCCATTGGTATTCTTATTTTTCCAGAGAACCATCTTCTTCCAGTCAGATAAGCATCTCATTGGGGAAATTTCTCTAACAATTTAATGTTCAAAAACATCTCTAACTGTCCTGACTGTGCAAAATTCCATACAAAAATTATAAAATGTAGGGTTGAGATACTACCTACCCATATGTAGTTCTCCACAGGACTTCCACAGACTCCAGCATTGGCTAGCAGCATTCCAAAAAGTAAAGACAAAAAGGCCAAGGACACTGACATTACTAAGAAAGCTGCAACTCTAGTAACCAATAACCCAGATGAGGCACCTTTTGAAGCCCAGTGGTCTGGCCCCTCTTTGGCCCAAAGCCTCTGCCATGACCTCTGCATATACAGTTGAATTTGAGGTCAATCAGCAGGTGTCAGCTCCACATGTCTGTGCCTTGGATCTTGAGGAAGACAACCTTACTTTCTTGACTAGCAAAGCTACAACTGAAGTTGAAGTTGGATGACTGCAACCTCAGATCACCCCTTTAAATGGAAACCCAAATCAGAGCAAAGCATTTATTTTTCTTTATCCACCTCCATCCAGTCCTTCTTAGACAGAAGGCCAAAAATCTCTTCAGAGCAGCACAGGAGCTTATGGCCTTTCTGAACTCTAGAGAGCCATTTCATGCTTCACCTACTGAGTCCTCCCAATTTAAAAGGAACAGATAAGTAGCTTCTGAGGAAGAAGAAGAAAACTTCTCTTGCTCTGAGGATGAGGAGGAATTGTCTTACTGTGGCCACTCTCCACTGCACACTTACACAGACTCAGCTGACACCCTCTCTTCTGCCTCCCTCCTGAGGACATTTCATTCGGGGGTACCCTGCATAAAATTAAGGAGGCTTTCAGTGTGGAAAGTAAACAGCTCTCGTAGGCTCAGACCTAGTACAGGAAACTACTAAGTTTACCTTCACCCATTTCACTGGCTATTCCTCCTGCACACATTGTATTGGATGATGTCTTTGAAGACATTGCTTTCCACCCTGATTCTCATCCTCATTCTCCGAGGAAACCAGACCGGTTTTACTGAGTGCTCGAATCTCACAAGCACCTTTTTTATAAAAACTTAAAAGCTGACCCTTCTGTATTCCCTACTGAATCTGCAAAAGGTGTACCCAAGAGACCAAACAGACATCCCTTACATAATGACAGGTGAAAGTAGATTATTACAGATTTGGGAAGAAAGCTTATACGTCTGCCCCCTGGCAATGAGAGCTTTGAACTGCCATTTCCTTGTACTAAAGTACCTTGAATTTCTGCAGGAAAAAATTCTAGCTAAGACAGACTCTATTACAGATAAAACCTTTTCTTAGGAAACCAGGAGACAGTCACAGAAGCTTTACAAGTCTCCAGACACTCCCTAGGATATGACTATAGCAATTTAGATGCTTCCTGCAGAGCAGCTGCCACAGGTTCTCTCATCCACAGACATGCATGGCTCAGGATCCAGCCCCTGTCAGAGCAGGTCTAGACTGAACTTCTAGATGCTGTATTAGACAAGGAATTTCATTTTGGTCCTCCAGATGAACAAGATTTTGAGAAGTTGGATAAAAAAGAAAAACAAATTAAAACTGTGAAAAAATTGTACTTGCCTCCAACCCAAAGGTACAGTAGGAATTATCCTCTAAACCATGGTCTTTTCCACACAAATAAGAGGGGTGGGGGGCTTCCTCATGGCAAAAGACGCATACAATCCAGAAGATGGCAATTAGAACAGTCACACAGACCAGGGAGCTTTAAGGAGCCCACCCAGCACAGAAATCAGGTTTTACTATGTTCATCCCCATCCTCTGATACTTCTTCCCACTCTCCCCCAAGCATCTGGCTGGAAGACTCTCCTTCTTCCTAACCCAATGAGAAACCATTATCAGGGACCAGTGGGTCCTCGGCATCATAGAGAAAGGGTACTACATCCAGTTTAGAGGAATACCATCTTTCTTGGGCATTCCAAAACCACTGAAAGGGTAAGAAATCCTCTTATCACCCATCGTCAGGTAACTGCTTCACTGTGGATCTATCCAGCTTGTCCCAATAATACCACATGGTATTATTCCCCATGTACAGTTTACTTCATTGGGTAGTAGCTGAACTTAAGCCTGCACTTACTAAATAGTTGCCTACGTCAGGTTCTGAGCTATGCTAAAACACTCCTTTGGTGGGTTTTGTTGCAGTCAGCAGTGGGAGAGATTTTGCATTGTTGTCTATTTTCACTGGAGTTCATTAGCTTTGTGTCTTCCATACTCGCAATGTTTAATAGAACTGGAACTGGAATTCACATTGTTACCTCTTACTCACAGAACATTCCCTTATCAATAAAACTCTGATCCTGCTTCTAGCAGCAGACGCTTTTGCATTATGTCTTTCATGTGTGTTACAGGGGACCATAGTTTAAGTTAGTATTTTCAGTTTCTATCGTACTAACTGTTTATTTGCTTTTTTAAATGCATAATAAGTTTAATACTTACATATGTGTTTCTGATTCATAAATGACGTGCAACTCAAATATTAGTGCTCATATTTATATATTTTGTGTGCAATATTGTAGCTTTCACCTGAATAAGACACTTCTAACCATTTAAAGTATGTTGTATATTCAGTGACCCTAGCAAATGCACATTCATTTTCTTAGGTTCTCCCAACAGGTTACTGTTTGGCCATTCTTTCAACTACTACTCTTAAATGGCTAGCAGAAGTACCTTTTTTCCAAATCACTACTACCTTTCTTATTCCCTAATCAAAAATGACCATCAGGACATAGCACGTTGGGAACAGAGAAGTGAATGGTATTGCCAGTGCACTCTCAACCATTGAAAGTATTTGTAAGTCGCTTACTTTGTAATAGACTGCACGCACTGGTAGGTCTTGGGCATTCTGAAGGCCACAACACTTCCTAATAGACTCCAAACACTGGCAAGTATTTGGCATTCTGAACTCTGCTGCATTCATTTGTATTCACTGCATTCCATGTGTACCACATCTCTGTATAATTGCTGATATTATGCAGCAGAAGTGTTCATACCTCACAGCTGCCCACATTTTTGCAGAATGCCTGTATTTTTGCCTTATATTTTTGGTTTGTTCCTCATAAAATTTGTATTTTTCTGGAAAATCACTGAGGATTGAAGTCACTCAATAATGACATGCATTTGAGTTTCAGGCTTCATATCCTTCAGAAAATGCATGATAACACAAATCCTGTAATTCTAGCAATTTTTAAGTTTATAAGAGTAATATTTAAAACCTGTCCCTATTATTGGGCGTTTGTCCCACTCACTATTTTAAGCTTTGTCCAGAATTCTTGCACTTTAAGATGTTGAGAGGTATAAAGCTGTTCCATATTTTGAATCAGTTTATTACCCCTAAAACCATGGACATTGTCCTATTTTTGACCATAGTGGCTATGTTGAGTGAATCTTGGTTGAATGTGTTCCAGATTTAACTTTCATACCAAGTAAGTTACAATTTCTCTCTGAACCGGCTTACACCCCACCTCTTCTCCACAATATTTATGTTTCTGTCCTGTCTAGTTCCTTTCCTCATCTCCAGTTCCTTTAATTTCTAAGCACTAATCACATGATCTATTATCTATCTGGCAAACCCACCAATCCACCTCTTCAATGCTTAGTGTACAACATCTACTAAGGTATAAGTATCTATATTGTAATAGTTACCTCTACTTTCATATGAATGTAACCTAATTAGCAATGTATGTATAATTGTAAATATACTGTATGTCATCTAATGTCTCTTCATGTGGTTGCAAGTCAAAACAGTGAATGCTTTTTGTATCTAAATAAAAACAAATAAATGCTCATATGAGTTCTTTTCAGTGGAGTTTTTCCAGTAGCCCTCTGTATGAGCTTGAGGTGAAGCAGGGTCAGGGAATTTGACCCTTACCCAATTGTTTGCAGTCTTGCAGTTGGTATATATAACTGTCAGGGTATGTGGGGGTGCAAGGAGGCTTGCCCCCCTACAAAAAAAGTACTTTTAGATTTTGCTGATTTTGATAATTTTAGATTTGCTCTAAAATTATTGTTCTTTCTGTGTTCTTGTGAGCATTTGAAGTTTGATGCAATACTCTTTCTACTGAATATCTTTTTAAAAATATTTGTAATATGTTGGAGCTTTTCTCCCCATGCCTCCACTGAAAAGAGGTTTTTGACTAAACTCAGTCAGACAACCTAGGAAACAAAAGTGAAATAACTAAAATTCTCATTTTGTAAAGGTATGATGCGACACTGTTTTTCACTTTTTAGTCCATGAGGATGCAGTCTCTTAAATATTTGTACAGAAATTGTTTAAAGGTACTTGCTAAATAGGATAAGAACTGAGACATAACAAATATATGTCAACACTTGCTGAGAGAATTCCTGGCTATTATCTCATGACTGCTTTCTTATATTTGGTGCCCTTTTATCGCAT
>NC_056743.1:651451597-651456597 GCF_019279795.1 Protopterus annectens
TGCATGATTGGTGGTCATGCAGGTTCATGAGCTAAGCGAAGCTCATCCATGGCAAGCTACATGCATTTACATCTACAAGAGAGGATATGCATGTGTGCTATAATTTGATTTATAGACGTAAGTTTGGCTGAGAGTAATTCACATAAATGTCTTGAATCTGCTCCAGCTTATACAGACTGGTCTAAGGCTACAATTGCAGTCTTTGCTGTGCTCCACACTTCTGTGACAAGTTGATGAAAGGCATGAATGAGCTGAAACCATTAATAAACAACAGGGATATGGATGAATAATCAGGGAAAGGCATTTATCACTGTAATTCACTGTGATCTCTTCAACAGTAGTCTGTATTACTGCTAAGATATGGCAGTTTATAGTATTTGAATGGATCATGAGTACAGCATTGGGAATCGTGTAAGGTGCCATTTTCACTGCTGTATTTATGTCAGGTGGGTTACTATTTGCAGTGGTCCATACCAATAGGTGAAGGACAGGTGCAGACTAAAGGACAGATGTCCATAAAATAGATGTGTGAATGCTGCAACCCCAAAACCAAGCATTAGGAAACACAAGGGTCCACATAGTCTCAGGGCAAAAAACAGCTTTGCCCACAATATAAACTGTTTGCTAAGCTCCAAAAGCAGTGAAATACATAGAAATCATTCCAGTACTAGGGAGTATGAAGTACAGGTGGAGTTTATTGGAAAAAACATGGTTAAGTGCTTTCATCCCCACATCTACGGACATCATCAGAACAAGCCAGAAAGCAGTTTATTTGACACTTAAATAGAAAAATGAATAAATCTGGCTCTCAATTAGACAATTAACCAATTCCATCTTCCATCATGGTGTGCTTGTCTCTGTAAGGAAAATACTGCTGAATGTCAAGTGGTAAACTGATTTGTCATGTTGGCCATCCTTGGATGATAACATTTTTCAACTTCTGGAGAATTGGGTCTGAAGCTGTGTGATTTCTTAGTTCATCAAGCCTTGATAACAAAAAATTTCTGACATCTGCGACCTCAGTCTGCTGTTTCATTTTCATGCTGCTCTGTTATTTGTCTGGGTGAGCGTGACAAAGCATCAGCAAGGTACAAGTGCTTGCCGTTTTTGTAAACAATATTGAAATTGTACTTTTGCAATTTTAACATCATGTGTTGCAATTGAGATGGGGCTATATGCACTGGCTTTTTCAAAATTGTCACTAGTGTTGGTGATCAGTTTCAGTGAATAGGTCTGTCATAAATATAATCATTGAGCTACAAACATGCAAACACTACTGTCAAACGTTCTTTTTCTGTTTGTACATAATGCATCTGTATTAGAGTTGAAGTTCTTGATGCATAAGCAACTGGTATACCTTCTTGAAGGCATGCTGTGCCAAGGCCGTACCTTGATGCATTACAAGAAAGAGTTACAGGTTTGTGAACATCATAATATCTCAGTGTGGGTGGACTGGCAATTTCTTTCTTCAGAATATCAAATGCTCTTTGGTGTTGTTCCAACCAGGACCAGTTTACACTTCTGCATCTAAACTTATGTAATGGTGCAAAAAGCTCACTCAAGTCTGGGATGAACTTTCCTAAATAGTTGACCATACCTAGAAAACTTTGTAAGGATCTGACAGTATCTGGAACTGGCATTTCAGCAATTGTTGTTCACTTAGAGGGATCTGGTTGTAAGCCATAACTGGTAAACAAATGTCCCACATAAGTAACTTCTTTCAGTTTAAATATACATTTCTGAGGATTCAGTTTAAGATTTACTTCACGTGCATGGTCCTGAACTTTCTTGAGATTTCTAACATGTTCTTCTTCACCATTGCCTCCAGCAGTAATGCCGTCTGCTATAATAGCACATGGATAACCAGAAAAAAATTGTTCCATGGCGTGTTGAAAGACTTCACTGGCAGAATTGATTCCACATGGCATTCTCAAAAATCTGTATCTGCCAAATGGAGTACTGAATGTAGTTAACAATGAAGATTTGCGATCTAGCGAAATTTGCCAAAAAGAGCTTTTTCCATCAAAGATTGAAAAGCAATGGAATTCAGCATGAAGCAGCTACCTCTTCTACTGTATGCATTGGATGCTGAGAACACTTAAGTGCTTTGTTTAAATCTCTTGCATCAGTACATATTCGAATATCATCTTGGCTTTTCTTATGAGATATGACCATGGAGGATATATATTCAGTCGTTTTTTCTGCTGGAGTAAGGAGACCTAAATTCACCATTTTGTCTAGTTCTGCTTTTACTTTTCTCAGCATTGCTACTGGAATATTCCATGCTGGTGTAATAGCTGGACTTATTTGATGGTTTAACTTCATGGAATATGTGACTGGAAGTTTGCCAAGCTCACCTTTGAAAATATCAGCATATTCACTAAAAATACTCTGAAAAACTATCATTGTTATTCATACTTATATGGTGAACCTCTTTATTAAATGAAATCGGTCCCATTCTCAGACTGTCTTTGAGGCCTAATAGTGACTGCAGATGCCTTTTGACTATGTAAAACTGCAATTCATAGCTATTTCCAGCAGAATGCCATGAAAGGACTACTGCACCATTAGTTTGTCTCTCTTCACCACCATAAGCAACTAGTTTTGCACACTTTGCTGAATCAAGCTTCTCACCAGCTTTTACTTTTTAGCAAACATTTGTGCTGATATAACATTGCACTGAGACCCAGTGTCTACTTTAAGCTCTACAGGTTTCATATTAATTTGTACAGTACAAAATATTTTGCTCTTTGCTGACAACTGATAGTCTACTGTATTAACTGTTTCATTGATCACAGCGACACCATCAATATAGAAAGTTTGCTCACAGCTCTCGGAGTTTGCTACAATCTTTATCTGATCTACTTGCTTCTTCGGGTACTCTCTTTTAGCATAAGTCTGTGACATATTAAACTTGCAAAGCCTTTTGAAATAATTCTACTTTTTACATTTGTGACATAGCTGACCAAAATCTAAACAATTTTCCGGTTTAGGTTTATGGCTGCCTCCACAATTGTGACAGTTAACAATGAGGTTGGGTGTGGCACTACCTCTCAGTTTCTATTTCTTTTCCATCTTAACTTTCTGGAGTACACTATCAACATTCACACTGGGAGATACTGCAAACATGCCTTTCTCATTTGTAAGAATATTGGTATGCTTTTCTATAATTTCATGTATTGGCTTTGCTTAATGTTAATTCACTATTTCAAAGCAAAATTTTTCTCACTGCATCATTATTAATACCACATACAAGACGATCTTCTATCAACTCATCTTGTAGATCACCAAATATTCATGTTTTTGCTTTATTTCTTAAGTTGGCAATATATATGGCAATAGTTTCACCAGGCTTTTGATTTCTTGTGTAAAATATATGCCTTTCCATTGTAATATTCGTTTGAGGGTTACACATTTCTCTAAATTTATGTTTTAAGCACTTAATGTCTTCCCACGTTTCACAATATGGTGGTTCTCCCCCTTCTCTGCATACATAGCAGGTGCATACAAAAATGAACATTCTCACTCACTGGCTTTTGAGACAGCTAAATTGGGAAGTATAAATGCTCTTGCATGTGTGTCTTTATCAGAAAATGCAGCTTGTGGGGGGCGTGGCCAAGGATGAACACAGGATAGCAGCAGATTTCTTCAGCTCCACCAATTTCATTACATTGACAGGAATTAATTACTTAAAAAAATTATTTTTGAAGTAATTTTCTTTCTAAATATGCTTGTTTTATATAGTTCTTGAACTATATCTAAAAAAGAAAGGAAATCTTAATAATATTCCTGTCAGAAATTACTTTGGAAATTTTCCTGTCAGTTTATCAGTCTGAAATGAGTTCCAGTAAGACAAATTCTCAAGACTCCAGCATCAAGAAAGAACTTCAGTCTCTGATAATTATAGTCCAGCAACTTACTGCTAAGATGGATAAAATGAATACTAAAATAGACACTTTCATAGAAAAAACTACAAAACAAATAGACTTGTTACATATGGACCTGCAACAACAGAAGATCCAGATGACAGGCATAGAAGAAGCTGTGAATGACATGGAAAATAGAATACAAGAAGAGGAAATCAACATTGAGTTTCTGCTGAAACAAAATACACATTTACAAACAAAGCTGGATGACCTGGAAAATAGATCTAGGCGCAATAACATTAGGATTTTTGGACTGCCAGAAAATATTGAAGGTAACAATATTACTTCTTTTTTAACAACATGGCTCCCTAAAACTTTAGATTTACCAGAAGCATTCTCTTTTGGTATCGAAAGAGCACATAGATCTATAGCTAATACTAACTCTAACAAAAACTATCCTAGATCAGTTATAGTTAGATTTCTATCATCTTTGATAAAGAGATGGTTCTTAAATCTGCTTGGGCTAAAGCTCCTGTTAAGATTAATGAAACAACTGTGCGTTTTGACAATGACTATTCTTCCATGGTATTAGCTAAAAGAAAAGTTTTCTGCTACTAATAAGGGAGCTTAAAAAGCACAGTTTAAAACATACCTTCTGTTTCCTGCCAAGCTTAAAATCTTCCTTCCTGATGGTCCTAAAATTTTCGATGACTTAGACTCTGCTTTACTGTTTATCAAAAAATAAGATTTTGGAAAAAATAGAAGAAATGGAATGGGCTAGTCCTTCGTTAAAGAGACTGGCAACTGAAACTTCGTGGAAGACTTCAGAGAAGAAGAAGAGACTAAAAAACAAATGATTTGTACTATGTTTTTTTTTTCTCTCTCATCATTTTATTTTATTATTAATCTTTTTAAATATAGTTCCTGCATTTCCAAGAAGTAACAAATATTTTGAAAAAGATTTAATCAAAGTTATTCCTTGTGTGCAAACAAATGTTTTGTTTCATAACTAGTCAAAATATCTGGAGATTTAATGGCAAGCTGTGATTTAACTTGTTTCTCTTTCTGAAGAGGAAAAATAAGGTCAGTAATTTGATACATTTTTTTTTCCTTTAAAAGTTTATATGTTCTTCA